>NW_020955404.1:539418-758542 GCF_003031625.1 Empidonax traillii | reverse complement strand
ATCAGTTCCAAAACACGAAACAGTTCCAGTCCTTGAATAGACTTTGAATGGTCTTGACAAATATAGAATAAGAGTCCCCTAGAAAATCCTTCCATTATTTTTATATAGTTAGGGCATACCTTTGCAAATTGAGAGTTTGAATTTATAAATAACGGACAGGATTGATAAGGCCAAGAAGACATACCTGTTAGAATAACTATATTGTATATACCTATTAGCATAATTCTATATTATAACTTTCATATAATGCTATAGATAACAATAGTTTTGATTTATTTTTTTTTATTCTCATCTCTTCCACTGGAGGCCTCAGAGGTTTGTCAGTTAAGTCAATTACTTTAATAAAAAGAAATTGAGTTAATAAACATTTAGTAACAGTGCTTGGGTTACCATATTTTGAAGCAAAGTATATTTATATAAGCAAATTACATTACAATAAATTTAATTAACAAGTATATTAGTGCTCTATATTATTATTAAATGTAAGGCCCTATAGCTATATGATATGAAAGAAAAGTCTTAATTGTGCAAAAACCATGCCTGCGGTATTTCAACATCATGAAACTGCTGTGTGTGTTTCAGTGCCTCTCTTCTTCAACTCCCTTGAAGATCATGGGTAAAAGCATCTCAGCACTCTCTTAAACAGCTCTATTTCTGCCAGGTGAGTGAAAAAAAAGTTAGAGAATGGAAGACTGAGCAGCTCTCAGAGTACCAGAGAAACTGAAAGAGGCAGTAACTATTTCTGACCTACATCTTTTCCTATAAATAGAGTTTATGTTAAATGACAGTTCATGTCCAAAGAAGAAGCACCTGAGAGTGAGGAAGTCAAAACAAAATGCTTAAGTTTCCCCCAGAAATTAGTCTAAGCACTATTTCATCAACAAGAGACATGTAAAAACTTTTAAACTGACAGGAAATATCATTGCCTTCTAACCTCACGGCATGCTGTAATATTGTGAGTGTATTTTGACTTTAGCCCCTGAAGAGGCTTCAGTTTCCCATGTCATGCTCTCTTGGTGTTTTGGCATTAGAAATAGGAAGGCAACCTCTTCTGGCATCTTCTGATGGCTGTGTAGCTAATTGTGACAGCACTCATCACACTCTGAAGTGTCGCTAAGTCATGGGTGAACACTTTTCACTGCTGCATTGCTACCGCCTTGTGCTACACATTCTGCTGTATGAAAAAGTGATGACACACTTGCACCAGCCTAGTTCTGGCACACCAGCATGCTCTGCAGAGATACACCAGTGAATATAAGATTTTGTCAAACAGACCTTACAAATGATAGTGCTTCACTGGGCTAGATTTCTTCTCTTTCTTCAGCCATGAGATGAACTCTACTGCAGTACACTCTGGCTGAATATCATCATTCAGAGTTCAGATACATTCCTAGCTCAGGACATTGCCAAGAAAGTAAACTACTAGGTTTTTCCGTTTCATTCAAATGCACACACACATAGATCACTATAGATTTCTGCATTTTAGGTTATAGCTTTATCTGTGGCCTTTGTATGGTTTTCATTGTTTTGCTTGATAAGTTTGCATTTCTATGGAAAAAAACAACATATAGTGTTGTCCTAAAGGTTCAATCAATTTACAGAAATTGGGGGCACAGATTTAGAAATTATGGCAACATTGTAGAAAAGTGTAACAGGGACCAACTCCCCATATCCTTGGTCACATAATCCCACTGACTTCAGCAAATACCGGCTTAAGCTAAGCATCATTGCCTTGGTTATGTTCTTCCACTCAGAGCAAGAAAATGACTCACAGCAATTAGCTTGACAAACAAAATCATGTTTTCCAGTCATGAATGATTAGTGATTAAGCTTTGATGATGCATTTGTTTATCATCTGTGATCCAAGGTATGGTTTGTGCCTCTAGATCTTGGCCTGGGATTTGTTCCTGTGGTACCTATCACATATATCACTTTGTCAATGTGTACACAGTAATTTGCTATTTATGCTATGTGGTACTTAATTTACATTGTGTTATTTCTGCTCTCTATTTGGAATACTCATTATATTTGGAAAGGAGTAAGACTAGAAACCCGAATACCAATGCAAACTGAGGCTGGGCCAAATATTTCTGACATTTTCTCTTACAGTAGATAGTCTCCTGATCAAAGATCATGATTCATGTTGTGTGAATAAATTTAGTCTTAAAAACACTAGAAAAAAGCTTGTTTTGCTTGAACAGATGTTCACAAGCAGTGTCTTCCTATTCTCTCTCAGCTGATTCATACCTAAAAAACTACTCTGTGAAAGTGAAAACATTTGATTTTTTACAGAACATGACTTGTACTTCAAGACAATTTCAAGAGCTAAATGTAAATGTTCTTCCATTTAATAATTTTCTTCATAGAGTCCAATCTCTTCCACTTCTTACTCATCATTATTTTTGGGACATGCAATTGAAATTTGAATATTTATGTATTGTCACTTGAAATGAGCTCTTCTCAGTTATTACTTCACAGTCATAATGAGGTGATAATGTGTCTTTGTATAATTCAAGAGCCAGCTGGATGATTCTTGTCCTTGCTGCAGTAGCCTGATGTTAATTAAGCCAATGGGTTTGATGTGAGGAGAGCTGTATTTGATGTTTGCTAATTTATTCTATGTGACTTGTCTATTATGGCATAGTGAGTTTGGATGACTGCTACTTCAAAATGAATGTAGTGCATTCTCATATCACTTGCTCTGTCCAAATTACATCTTACTAAATCCTGTTTAAGTGATCATAGTGATTTCTCTTCCATTAGACATATATATTTGTATGTATTAACTGTTTATTTTCTCTCTTTCTCTCAAAACATAAAAGACAGAAGCCAAGAAGGTATTCAAACAAGGTTTTTAAAAGCTGTAATTGTGATTAAAAGAAATAATGAAGTGTACCAGCGATAGAAGATTTAAAATACAAGGGGAAAGGAGAAAAATAATGCTTCCTGACGTCAGGGTAATTAAGCATATCGTAGCCTGAAGATATGAAGACTGGAGGTAGTAACATACTATGGCTGTTTCTTCATCTTTATGTTTTTTATAGCAGCCTCATTTTACTTTCTTGCCTCATATTCAGTGAAGCTTTAATATGCTGATAATTCAGTGTATTACTGATGGTGTCTCTGAAATGGAGAACTTTTCAATAAGATGAAAGGTGGCATAATCAGTTATTTAGAGAGGAGATAAAATAAATTCTTTTCTTACTCTTTTCTGATTTATGTGCTTGATTTGGGTTTAGAGATGGGATTTCTGAAATCTTTGCTCTGTTGCTGATAAAGGCTTTTTTTTCAGCCTGTGGTCTGAACTGATGCTGTGAATTGGCCAGCAGAAGGAAAGAAAAGGACATGTTTCCCATGGGTTCTACATGTCATCCATCTAGGTCCCGTATACTGTCAGTTTTTTGAAGGCATTTTTGTCAATTCAGAGTTTCTGAGGTGATATGAGTAGCTTGTCATGGTTTCTAACATAAACCTGGGAGCATGTGCTTCATGCCTTGGTTTTTGGCATGTGGATGAATCTGGGTATTAGTGGGCATACATTTTAATGTTGGATGAGTGTGGAAAGAGCCTCTTTGGGTTATGTCTTGGTAGTGGATACCTGTATAGGGTATTTGCTCTGGCTCAAGCCCATGCACCAAGACACAGATAATTACATGGTCCAAAACTGTGTAGAGAGTTTGGATAATCAGCAGGCAGTGCTTGAATGTACTTGAGTCTGCTGTCTGTCCCTTTTTATTCAGTAGCAGTTGTGTAGCCTGTAAGATGGTCTAAAAACATCTTCCTCCCAAGATCTATGTGGGGTAAGTTTTACAAGTCTGAGAGCACAAAACACGGTGCTAAATGCCTAAGTGATCTACAGGACCGCCCCAGGAGGATGTTTTTCACCTAAAAATCCACTTTCCCATCTTCTGGGCCTGCTCAGCTTTCATCACTACATATGGCTGTGCCTAAAACTACAGATGGTTTGGAGGGAATACTACAGACGCAGACTGAGCTCTCAGATCCTGTGTTTCATTTCTATTCACTGGGCGCTACCTATAGATGGAATTTGAACCTTTGCTCATTTGATACTGAACAGTTTCTGAACTCTTTTAAGTAAAGAGCTGTGGACTCATTAATGGAAAATAAACATTTTTTCTTGTAGTTTAAATGACATTAGCATGCTAATTTCAATATTTTTTGATAATTTACTTCCAAATTTAAAACAACTCAAAAATTTTTATTTGCTTTGCATTCTCTTGGTGTTTATTACAAGTGTATTTCAGATCTGCCCCACTGTGTTTTTTACCTAGCAGATTATGCTTTTCCCCAAATTTCCAACCAGCATGTGCCTCTGAGATCCATTTTTTTCATTAAAAGAGTTTCATTCCCTTAGCATAGCAATTAGGTTGATTATTTCTAAGTGTAGACAGATACAGTCATGCTAATAGAGTTAATTACTTCTGTTACATTAAAATGGTTTGGAGGGATTTGCCTAGGCACTAGCCATGCCATTTGCCACAGCTGTCTGTGGGTTGTGAAGTACTGGACAGCCTGATTAGGATGATAATTAATGTCTAGAGGAACTCTGTCAGGCACACAAAAGCCTTTGTATCTTGAAGTATTTTGAGAGAATTACACATTCTGGTGTACTTGTCTTTTAGAAAGCAATTCTCTCTGAGATGTCTTGAAAATACAGGTGCACACTCAGCAGGAGATCTCCCAGTTTGTTCATGAGAAGCTTACTGTGTACCTTACTTAGAGTGGTCAAGAATCTAAAGAAACTGCAGAATGTTCTAGACTAAATAATTCTTTGACCCACTTATTTACCCATTTGGATAAATAACAGCTCTAGAGAAAAATTGAGAAGTTCTATAAAGTCAGTAGAGATAAACAAAAAGATTGCTATGTGGACTGAAGATCTTGATGGCAGCAAGACAGATATGGTAACATAAAACTCAATCATAACAGAAGCAGAGAGTGTTGGAAAGAGGTTTTTGGAAATTCTACTACCTCTGACTTTTCTACTTGAGTTCCTCGTAATGTTTGGTTGGAATTTATATCTGTTGTTTTCTGAGGTGAATCTTTGCAGAAGGAGGAAGTTCCAAATCCAGTGTAACCCATTGTGAAATTCTAGAGGGAACCTGCTCTACACTACCCTTGGGAAAAAAATGCACAGAAAGCCAAAAGGAACCATCTCTAACGATTGAAGACACCAAAAAATTAAAACTGGCTTAAATAGTTCAGGAAAAAAACCTCTATTCTGAGTTAACACCGTCATTATTCAAATAAGAGTTCAGGCAGAAAATATGAAAGAGAATATTTGGGACAAATAATTGAGTTAATGGAGGAAAAAAACCTGGAATGAATCCTCAAAGGTGGCTTGTTTATGTTTGTAAGGTTTGCAGTTTTCAGCAGAGAGAGTTCACACACAAGGGTAAACATAGTATACCAAAAAAGACATTATTTGAAAACTTATTTGGGTGGTTCATGAAATATCAGAATATCAGTCTTATGTCTTCCTTGCAACAATTAATTATATTAGAGTTGGCTCATCCCCTTTCTGAGCATTAACATCAAAAACAAAAAACAAAAACAAGTCAGAAAACCCAGTTATTATGGATGTCAGGTAGAACCATGATGGTCTAGAATGTCACAAATAAACTGACAATCTAGGGACAGAGCAAGAGGTAAAGCATAAGAATGACAATCTACAGCAGTGTTTGGGATCAATGTGCTTCATCCTCAAGGAAAAAGAAACACATTCATAGATGTTATTGTCACAAAGGATGATTAAAGTTATTATCTGATCTCCTTTAAATGTATTTTAAACATAATATTTGTTTTGTAAATTATAGCTTTCTACTTTAAAGATTGATTCTTTCTAATGACCTCAATTTTTGCAGTATATAAACTTGCCTTCTCACCCAGCAGATGACCTCTCCAACCTGGGAGGAATGCCAAGACTGCTGGATTTCTCTAAGGATCACAATCCTCAAAAAGGAAGTGTAACCGGCCAATTTAGCAGAAATGAACCTCAATTGCAATTCTTATTATTCTTGGGGAAAATGTTATCATAATATTCTAGTGCAGAAAAGGGTATTGTTGGAGACTGAAGCACTGTCTTTGGGTAGGTGTGCCAGTCCACAGTCCCAAAAACATCTACAAGGCAGTGAGACTGTGTCATGTATAGGAAAGAGAGTCATCTATAAGGCAATGCATTAAGAAGACTTTGCAAACCTGCCTCATCATCTAAAGCTACCAGTGGAAGAATGAACCCTGCTCTGTTTGGTGTGTCCAGAAGCACCACAGCTGAGAGCACACAGATATTACCTGCTGTACAAGAACCATCA
Organism: Empidonax traillii; assembly: GCF_003031625.1. Lineage (NCBI taxonomy): Eukaryota > Metazoa > Chordata > Aves > Passeriformes > Tyrannidae > Empidonax > Empidonax traillii. Next base: position 752,210 of record NW_020955404.1, on the reverse strand, counting down.
GGAGCAGAGCATGAGGCAGGGATCTTCTGCCATTTACTACCTGCTGAGGTTACTCCTGGAGTGAGCCCTGATTCTTCTAACCTTCACACATCTCAATCAGTGTGTCACATGTCTCTCACTTATATTTTCAATTCTTTCAAAATGGCAGTAGGTAATTGTTAAAACTATTGGTGCAAAACTTACTGCAAAGGGTAGTTTTCAAAGGCTCAGAATTCATCTGGCTCAGATTTGGTTCTTTTTTCTCCAAAGCTCTGTTTTCATTGAGACAACTGCTTATATTATCAGTCTTTCTCCAATTAATCTTTATGTTGTTACAAATTAAGACTTTGTGAAATTTAATATATGAAAAAATAATCTTTTTCCTCCAAATGAAACTGCCATGCAATTTTCGTTTGTCTCACTCGCTTTTTTTTAATTACTCTGAGATTTCTGCTTTACCTGACATTAAAAATTAGTGTTATTCTGCATCTACTCTAAATTTTATGCAGCACAATTTTTTACATATTTCTTGATGAAATGTTCAAATTGAACACTACTCCCTTAATTGCCACTTTCTCCCGTTTCTACTTCTATCTACAGATCCTGTAGTGACTAACTCCCTTTCAATGATATTTTGAACACCCACAGATTTCTTTAAAACCAATGGATATTAAGTATTCAATACCTCACTTTTTACAGACTAGAATATTAGGACTTTTTTTGCCTAAGTACCAACTCTAAGGTGATGTGCCACATTAAAATACCTTAAAATAACAGGTATCTTGTGGTTAAATTCATCACAATGATAGCATTAAATGTTTTTAGGTTAATTTAGCTTCCCTTACTTTCATAAAATAACTTCAATTTCTTTTGTTTCAGGAGAAAATTTTCAAAAGTAGGCATGTGTCTAAAGGCAGATGAAAATAGAAATATTCTTTCACTTGTCTGTGCTGGTTTTGGCTGGGATACAGCTAATTTTCTTCATAGTAGCTGGTATAAAGCTATGTTTTGGATTTTTGTGTTGAAAACAGTATTGGTACCAGAGATATATTCTTATTAAAGCTGAGCAGTGCTTACACGACATCAAGGCCTTTTCTGCTTCTCATGTTACCCCATCAGAAAAGAGGCTGCGGGTGCTCGAGAATTTGGGATGGAACACAGCCAGGACAGCTGACCCCTACTGACCACAGGGATATCCCATCTCATGTGGTGTCAGCATATAAAACTGAGTGAAGAAGGAGAGGACGTTTGGAGTGATGGTATTTGTCTTCCCAATTAACTGTTATGCTTTGGAAAGCAAGTTGCTTAAAAATAGTAGTAATTTGTTGAACTGAAAACCTCTTTTCTGGAAATATAGAACTGAGCAATGATCTAGACTCATTGAATGAGATAAATGAGAGGAGCAAAAGGACAAGAAAAATGTTCAGTATGCAATAGATGAGGTGGGTGAAAACAGAAGGAAACATCCCTGCTATCTAGGCATTTATCCTGCCAGTGTCTCACTTAATTTCATTCCTTTACCAGGAAAGTTTTAGAGATCTTCTGTTGACCTAAGGGTCACTAGTATGACTGTGCTGGTTTGTGTAGTCACTGGGCCATGAGAAATGCATGTGCCTAGAAATGCCTTTTCTAGCACCAGCCAGATAGTTCTGTATCTAAAGGTGGTTTACTGAGGAAGCAGCTGTACACACCAGACTAGAAATGCCTCCCATGGTGAGATGCTATGACTTTTTTCTTCATGTCCTCTATTTATCAGAGAAGGAAGTTTAACGTTTCTACTCAAGATGATTAACTGCCAAAAGAAGCACATCAGCACCAGTGACATGCGCGTGAACTTATTGAAAGCTGCCATTAGACCTTAGAAATTCTTATTCGCACCAGCAACAGCACTATTATTTAAATTGCTGTCATGTAGGAGTGTGAAGGACTATAATATGAGGAGTTACAAAGCATAAAAGAATATAATATGAGGAGTTATAAAGCCAAGAGAATAGATGAAAAAGACTTTTTAGGTTGAAGAAAGGCCTTTAAAACCACTCAAGATTCTCCAACAAAATGAGGCAGAAATGAAAAGGGACTTTCACTACATCCGCACTGGGCTACATTTCCAAAGACAAGTTGCAGAGACAAGAACTTTAGTATGTTGGCCTCTACCTTCTTTATACTACTTGGAGAACTGGGAGGAAAATACATGATTTGGTTTATCAGAGGACAAGTTGTTCAGCATAAACAAATCAGAATTACCTTTATCCATTTCCATTTGGAACAAACTAATTGCAGTTATCTTAACTGTTTTCCCTTTAAGTGCTTTATAATTTCAATAGCTGTAAATGAAATTATAGCAGCACAGTGTAACATTGTCTTCTGATTTCTTTTAGGATAATTCTTAAATTATGTAATCTAAATATTTCCCTTGGCTTTTTGAAAATTCCTTAAATTACTCTTGGGAAAAATTCTTGTAACTCTCAAAAAAATAAAATTTCAGGGAAAAAAATTCCTTGTTTAAACATGAATAACCATGGCATTATCTATCCCTGCAATATAGATTGAGTCAAACAAAACAAAACAAACAAGAAAAAAATCCAAAGAAAACCAACAACAAACAGGAGCTTTTACAATAATTTTCACTAAAAGTTATCCTCTATTTTGTGTAAACTTTTCAAAATTAGAAATATTTTGACTATCACTATTTCCTAATTCTCAGAAGTACTTCAATTCTATAGTGTAGGATAAAAATCAAACAATGCTACTGCTCATTCTGTGCATCTGTTAGCATCCAACTGTTCACCAACAGCAGGGAATCTGACTTAGGGCATCTGATTATGACCATGTGATATTTTGTAAACTGAAATATTTTTCACCATAAAAGCAAACAGAGATGGTAGCTGGACTCATGGAGTGAATATTGGTATATGCTGACATGCTTTATCGCTTTATAATTTTTTTGTCAATTTTCAAAGACTTCCAGCTATAGTTCACAGTTTTTTATTTTTCAGTCTTCATATCACAGAAACCACTTGAAACATGATGATCATGAAGAGACCATTCCATTCACCTCAGAAGAGAAATTACCGTGCTCTGGAGAAAATTCTTTGCTTTAAGAGTAAGCTCAAAATTGCATGGCTAAGAGTAAGTTAATACCAGCACAGTTTACCCTCATATGGAATTTTTCAAGGCTTGGCCACTCTGTTTATGTTACTTGCTGGATATTTAACTCAGAAATAAGAAAAAAGTTCTGTGTCTGCTTTAGCTACAACTAATGTTTGAGAAAGTTGCATATTACCCTAGCAATTTCATGGTCTCAATACACAAGAACAACAAAACTTGTAGCAGAAGTAACATGATTTATTAAACAAGATTATTTAGTCAAAACAGGAAAGTTTTCAGGAAGTTTTCATTCTCACAGGTTGTTATTATTATTATATTATCCTTGATTTTATCCATATAAGCAACAGGTAAATTTTTATGTGATCCTGAAAAATATAGCTTTGAAAACTATGCAGTCTTCACAAGAGAATGATTCTTGTGAAATTCGTTCTAGTGAATAGCAAATAATGCATAGCATATCAAATGCATAGCATGTCAAAATCTGGTGATAAGACATTGTTAACATACCTTGGCATTAAAATTTACTTAGGGAAATCTAAGTAAAAGCTAATTAAATTCTAAGTAAGTGTTCCACTTAGAGAGTGGAACACATCTAAAAATTCCTATAAAATCTTTATTTTCATGAAACTTAACATGGCACTAATTATAAATGCCTCCTAATATAAGAGATTCCAAAAGCTTTCCTTTCTGTTTCAATGAATTGTAGTGGAATTTTTTGCAGAATCACTGCAGTCTTACAAAAAGCTGTGACTTCTTTTTCAGAGTACTGTTACTAGAAGCAATTAAGCTGCCTATAGTTACACCCAATAGATTTTTTCCAGGTTTATGAACATACATTTCCATTGATTTGAAAGAGAGTCCTGCACAACAAAAGTCTTTGAGATTGCTTGACTAAACTATAATATTATTTTAAATTTAGTAGACTTTTTGAATTGAATGACATGACATGGCATGATACTACATGACATGATAGACAGCAAACAATAAAAGTAAAGAGATGGCAAATCACCAAAAATCAGATTAATTGTGTACTCACTTTCTATGCGTAATGGCACTACTCTAGTGGGGCAAAGCCTCCCTTCTCTATTCCATTGCTGAGAATAAAGGAAGTCTTTAAAAATAGCTTAGCTTAGATGTCCATTAGTTGGTTAAAACTAGAAGAGACTATTTTCACTGTAGCCTCTCTGTGTCTACACTTCCCTAAGAGAAGAGAAAATGCCATTTTCTACTGCTTCAATATTTGTGCAGATGAGAAGTGGACAGGTCTCAGCTGAATATGGCACATGGCTCTTCTGGAAGCAAAGAGACATTTCAGGGAGCTACAAGGAGCTAAGGTTTCTCACTCGATTTCCTCAAGGTGGTAATTAATATCTGCTGGAATTCTCCATTTTTTCTTACTTCTCTGAGCTTCCACTCAAGGAGAAAAGACGCAGATTCACCTTTCTTATATTTCTTTCTACAAATTCCTCTGTTCTCAAAACCCAGCACTTCAGATTCTGCAACACAATCTGCTGCTTTATCCAAATTAAACACAGTGTCATTTAAAAACATTTCCTTGAAATCTTTTTCCCATTATCTTTCTCTTTTTGGTTTTGTGGGGTTTGGTGGGTTTTTTTGGTTTGTTTTTTGTTTGATTGGTTGGGTTTTTGTTTTGGAGATTTGTTTTGATTTTGAGGGTTGTTTTGTTTGGGGGTTTTGTTGGTTTTGGGTTTGGTTTTTTGTTTGATTGGGTTTTCTCCTTTTTTTTTTCATATATATATATATTTGGAAATATAATGTAACAAGTACAGAAATACTTATTTACCCAGATTGTGAAGTGATTTTCAGTGTCTGAACCTGCAGGAACGCTACTAGTCACCAATGCCTTATTATCTCCTAGGTGGATGTACACACTGCACGCAGGGATCCATTTGGGAGTGCAGCAGATGCTACTGAGAGGAGGATGCTCTAGGCAGAACCATGTAAGATACATCCCTGTGTTGTCAGCCTTGACTACTGCAGCTGTCAAGACAGCAAAAACTTGATGAAGGTTCTTGTTTCTGAACAATAAGATTTTTTAAAAACTTTGCATATTAATTATTATTTTCAGAATTGCAAACATTTCTCTCACTTTTCTCCCCTTGTAAAATTTTTTCTTCTTTATGAGTTGATTTATTGTCATTCAAGGCATTTGCATATTGCCAGGGAGCAGTTATCTATAAAATAAAAGGATTATTTCTCTTGAATACGGCTCTTATGCTTTCCTCAGCACGTTACATAAGTTATTACTGCATCTGAAAGAGACACTGGAACAACAAAACACCAAGTGACTGCATTACTAGTCTTTTCTGACTGAAACTGGATTCATACCAAGCAGAAGAACAGGTTTGGAAGTTTAATACATCCATTGATATAGTCAAATAACCACATGGTAAAAACAAATTTTCTTCACTAATAACTTATTCCCAGAAGGAAAAGACCTGATTCTCGTCATAATCAGGGCAATCTTCTGCACAGACAACATAAATACTTGCATATGAGTGAGAATAACTGAGCATGATCAATAAAATGTATGGATTTACCATTTTCTGAAGAGAAAGTGCAGTTTTTCCTGTCATCCATTTCTCACAGGTGAAAGAGACTTCCCAGTGAGAAAGAAGACTTGTAAAAAAAAAATTTGTTTAAAGCCATTTTTTTTGTTGCACATGTTAATAAATTACAAAAATTCACTGCATAATCTCATGTAGCTAAAACTTTAAATTCCTGAAAGAGGCATACTTATCTAACAGGGAGCTGGGCCCCATTAGACTTCTAATTAAAAGAGGCAAAATACTTCATGGGAGGGTAGCTCAAATACATGAGAAACAATCTGTCAGCTGACAAGTTATTCCTCCCCGAATATTGGAATTTTGGCTTGAGATGATCTGTGCAGAGCTGTTTTTCTCGGAAGATCCATAAGCCCAAATAAATACAATAGTGACCTACTGCAGCAGCTATGGTTGCTGCTGGATTTGGGATGGATAATCTCCAGGGTCCCTCCCAGTTCAGCCATTCTGCACTGTCTGTGGTTTCATCATCTTGTACATTACAGTTGTCACTCACTCAGAATGCCTCCCAAAGAGTATCTTTTCTGGTTATAATACAACATAGTTGAAATAATTTAAGATGTGAAATGCTACAGGCTTGGGGCAGACTGGTTGGCAAGCTGTCTGGAGGAAAAGGACCTGCAACTGAGCCCGCAGTGTGCACAGGTGGCCAGTAAAGGGAATGACATCCTGGCTTGTATCAGAAACTATGTGGCCAGCAGGATGAGGGCAGTGATGGTCCCTCTGTACTTAGCACTGGTGAGGGTGTACCTCAAATCCTGTGTTCACTTTTGAGTCCTTCACTTCAGGAAGGACATTGGGGTGCTGGAATATGTCCAGAGAAGAGCAACAGACCTGGTGAAGGGTCTGCAGCCCAAGTCTTATGAGGAGTGTCTGAGGGAGATGGGGTTTTTTAGTCTGGAGAAGAGTAGACTCAGGGGAGGGCACTTTATTGCTCTCTGAAACTCAGGAACGTGGATGTAGCCAGGTGGTGGTCAGTCCCTCCTCCCAGGTAAGAGGTGACAGGACAAGAGGAAGAAGCCTCAAGTTGTGTCAAGGGAGGTTTTAAATGGATATTAGGAAAAATTTCTTTATTGAAAGGGAGGTCAGGAGTTGGAACAGGCTGCTCAGGTAAGTGGTGGAATCACCCTCCCTAGAGGTGTTCAATAAACATGTAGATGTAGCACTTAAAGACATGGTTTAGTAGAGGACTTGGTAGTATTGTGTCAATGGTTGGACTCAATGGTCTGTTCCAACCTTAATGTTTCTATGATTCTATATGTTCAGGAAACAGAGTGAAAACAAAATATTTGCTAATGCTGACTTCTTATCTTGTTCAGAAAGACAAACTGAGGACTGTCTCTGGAGCCACAAATTATTCCTTGTAAACAGAATTCTTGGAAAGATCCTTAAAGAAATGTTCTGACTGGACATCTTTTTAATAGCAACCAAAATCTTGAATCTTCATTGTACCTATAATCAAACTGAAACAATATTCTTGAAAAAGGAATATGACAAAAAGTTTTTATATCTTCAGAAGAGACATAATGTGTGTCTTGGAAAAGCACTCAAAGACACTATTAGGCTTTGCATTTGCATTTCAACCCCAGGACTATTTTAGCATGGGACAAAAAGTCTAATCTTGGTTTTGCCTAGTAAAGTTATAAAAGCTATGAAGTGATAAAGAATTTTATATATAGGGAAGAGTAACAAAACAAGAAAGATTGGTTTCTGAAGAGCTAACTCACACTGTTCTCTTTAAAAAATAACATTTGATGGATTTTCAGTTGTACCTTACAGACAGTATTTGAAAGATTTGAAGGAATCTGAAAGAATTTGAAAGAAATACAGTAAGATTTGAAAGAAAAGGAATTAGGAAAATAATTCTTCAAGATCCGAAAATTTTCTGAATACTATGCTCAGAATCATCTGGCTAATTTTGTGAAAACTAATAAAAGTAGAGATTATCTGTGTGCAGACTCCACAGTGACTGCTCACTGGCTGAGAGCCTCGTGGGAAGAGTAATGTCAAGGATGTCTCACTATAATGAATAATCCAATAAAGATACATTTACACATTTTGTCCACAGTGAACTAACAAAATTACCTGCACAATGACAGCAAGTGTTTCTTAATTTCCTAATAGTATTAGCAGGGGAATACTTATCTGTAAGTAGCAGGAGATAACCACTGACATCTACAGATTCTCTATTCTATCACCACTTATGAAACTTGAGCAAGAAGTGTCCAGGATACTTGTATAATTCAAGTATCAACCTATCAGCAACGTTAGACTTGAAAGAGTTAATTAGTCACCATTTTCTCGGTATTTCTGAACACTCATTTTCTGCCTTTTTCATCCCTTTGATTTTGTAAATTCTTTGTACTAAAGATTATATTTCTTTCTTCTTCTTTTTACAAAGGCATAGTTCCAACTCATAAAGTGCAACAATAATGGTAAAAAGAGAGTCATCTCAATAGAGACTAAATTAGAAAAAAAAAATTGTTCTCTATAGTTTTTTGGCCAGCAATTAGAAAGAAAATCAATAACCAGACATGGTTATATAACCATTTCCTTCTCTAAAAACATTCAATATATGCTTTCTGAATAGCATATTTATAGGCACTGGGATCATTGTATTGGATTTGCACAGCCATAAAGTCATATGTAGAAAACATTTATTGTATTTCTCCCATCAGAACTCCAACAAAGAAAATCAAGCGTATCAATAATTCTCCTTTCCAGTTCTGACATTCATATTAACTAAGTTCACACTAGTTTGATATTTTGTAAAGGAGAAACATGCACTGTTTGTTAAAAATATAGATCAGTTTGTATTGATTTATTGTTATTAGAGTTATATCTTAGAGATAAGATGAAGATTGTCTTTTCCCTAATCAGCTAAATATTTTTCAAAACTATCATTTTTATTAACCCTGGTCAGCTAAATATTTTTTCAAAAAATAATGTTTTTACAGTTATATGACCTTTTTTTCCCCAAAAAAACTCAACTCCATTTCTTTGCTACTTAATCCATTATCAGTGGTGGCGTAATTCAGTTTGCCATCAGCCATAAGCTGGGAACCATCTGAATGCAACTCTGAGCACCATTTTATTTTATGGCTAGTGTGTTATATTTTGACTCCCTTATTTGTTGCAGCCTTCATAACAATTTTTTTTTATTTAGAAAAGTCTTCTTATTTTTGGATGATATCCACAAATGAGCAGATCTCTAAAGATAATTTTCTAATTTATTTTTCCCTAGTGACATTAAACAATCTGTAATTGTCAATGAAGTTTGATATTACTTTATTTAAGATCATAGCTGAGGAAAATATTAACTGGTTGACAAAGAAAGCATGCTATATCGTCACTGATGAGAAAGAAGGCCTTCTGTCACTGCATAGACCAGATCTAGAAGATGGAAAGGTCTTTACAGATTTTTAACAACCCCAGGTTGTACAGTGATAGTGATATAAACCAGCAGAAATTATTGCCAAATTTCTGTTGCTAGTTTTGCAGTATTTTTGTTTCTTAATCAGAGATTTCAAATTCTCTGTGGTTTTAAAAACCAACTATATCTGCACTTTAGAAATCCCCCTGTGACACCTGCCTGCTTCACTTGCCAAAGCTGCCCATTGTGACCCTTGAGCCAGGGGTCCTTTATCACCTTGGGAAAGCCAGGGCCTCAGGTGGCCAAGAGTGTAGGTAGTCTTGAGAGCTAGAAATTGCCTTTCATAGTGGTTGTAATTGCATATAGCAGAGAGTACACAGGATAACATTAGTGCTGGGTGTGAGCCAAGAATTCCAATAAGAGTGAGATTTACTCTTGCATTTTGTCCCCTTGGTAAGACACGCCTTCTTTATAGCATGGAGGATAGTCAGCTATGTAGCTATTTCATCTGCCTCCACACTCACGATTTGTGTCCAGCACGTCTGCATTAATTATGCCTTAAATACTCTCCACAAAGATGTAGGTGATGACACAGTGTGCCCAGCAGAGGAAGTTAGTACTGGGAATATTAAGCAGCGTAAGCAGGATCAGAGAATGAGAACAGAGTCAGAAAGAGAAGCAAGGCTAAAAGGGATATCCTGTTTTTCTGCTCTAACTATCAAACTGTATCTATACTTTTTATTTTGAATTAGTGTAACTGAAGTGTACTATTAGATAGAGTCAGACTGAAGTGCAATGATTTCAGTATAATGCACACAGTCTTGTTGGCTATTTAAATTACTTTTTAATAGTGAAAGGCAATAAGACTTGAAGGCTTCATATATTTTCTGTGTTGAAGATCAGTATAAATTATATGCCTCAGTCTGGATTATAGTAATTTAAACAGAACCTTATGAGTTGTACTGTCAAAAGTCTGTACGTGATACCTTTAATAACAGCATTCAGTGAGTGCAGCAAGCTTGGAAAGTGGCTTTAATTCAGTACATTCAAAAATTGACTAAGACGCTGATTTTGTGCAGGTTATATTGACATGTGAAATTACCAGGAAAGGTAAACACAGTCATAACTGAAATAAAGCTATATAGAGTGATCTTTTCAAGGGAAAGAATAATCAGTAATAAAAGTAGCACTGCTCATCTCAACTGACAGATTTGAGTTATCAAAATTAATTGCATCATACTGATTCCCTTCATTAGACATAAAGTGGACAAGAAAAGCACAGCAACACTCCATAGCACTAACTTCACTACCACTAATTTAAAAGAAATTTGCTCTGAAACTAAAGTTTGAAATTTCATAAATATATAATGGTTCTTACGGTTTCACTGTTATCCTTTTTGCTTTTCAAAAGATTTGGTGAATACTTCCTCCTTCTATCCCTCTAGGGATATTACCAGGAGGAGACAGAACTTTTAGTTCTAGCAGCAGTGCTGATACTTGATAAGCATCCTCAGGAGATGACATACAGTGCCAACTCTTCTGCATTTAATCCCTGTGACATAGGCACAATTACATCAACTTTAGGATGAGCAACACCTTACTCATCATTTTAGCTAATATATTGATTTCTTTATTCTTAGACTTAATTAAGTTCTGTAGCTACTGTAACTTTCAAATTGTACATTAAACAATGTACCTTGGTTTTAGGTATCATGTTTCAGTTATAAACCATGAGTTAACCAGAAAAGTCTTTAATCTTTAAGTATTTTTGTTCCTATTTATGTATTCTCATTTTATGTGTATTAAACATATATTAAATATATAACTATCTTTATAAAGCAACTGGTATGGTCATGTCCCTTGTAAAAAATAAATTAATCCTAGATTGTGTTGACTCCCTTTCTACTTTTATTCTACCTCCTGCTTCTTGGCTTTTCCTCTGCATCTTATTCCAGAGAGTTTGAAATTATTCCTTATATGCACAGTACAGAAGACATGTCTTCCGTGTTGCAATATTGTTTTCTTTTCTCCTTTCTCCATTTAAAAGTATCAAAGATTACCACAGAGATTTAAAGGATGTCCCACTGAGACATTCACAACAAAAGAAATCCCCTAGAATCCAATAAATGAAGGACATTTCAAGTGTAAGTTAGTGAGATGTGATCACTGATGGTTATAGAAGTAGACATGAGTGGTAAGAGTTTTACCAAGCCGGACTCAGTGGGTGTATGGATAACTGGGCACATATAAGTCTCTGAGTACTGTATGATTCAACCTGCTCTTCCTGTCAGCTACTTCATCTCACTCACTATTTTATTCTCTCCCAATGTTTTGTGTTTCTGTTTAAAAAGGCTTCTTTCATCTTAGTGCTCCAGCAATGCCTGTTTTCAGGAAGGAGTACAAAAGCATTGGCTGCTAAATTGCCTGCAGCTTTCCTAGCGTCCCTTTTAGAGCAGATCTGAAGAGCTTCCTTAAGTTACAGTGCCTTCCTTCTTAACACCATCTCAGAGTACTTCTGAGCTTTTTGGGCATCTGAGCCATGTGTCCCACTCCTAGCAGCAGCCCCTCTATTGCTAGTCCCCCTACAGACAAGTTGTCAGCAGCATCACAGAGAATGCTGCTGATCAGCTGGTCCTGTTGGTGCATAGATCCCACATTTGGTATAAGGATTTCTCTCACCAATTTTTACCTTTCTGAAAGTTTATTCTGACTTGTTTCCAAAACACAGGATTCTCTTTATTAAGTCTTTAAAACTTTTAATTTTTTTTCTGAGTTATTTTTTGCCTTTCAAAATTATAAAAGATAACTCCTGTAAAATGTGTCCTCCCATGCAACCCAGTCCCTCAGTTTGAATTCACATGACTTCTCTGGTAATATTTGCAGAGCTGTACAAACATCTTCTTATGTTTTTCAGCTGGTTTAGGTTCCAGAATTTGATCTAGATTGAGGAAAATACATCCACTGTTTAAAAATATGCAGTTTCAGTACACTGAAGACCTGCAAAATCTATTCTTTCATGTCACTAATTAAGTTTGTCTTCCTCTCTTTACTGTAGCTGCTTCAATTCTTTTGCAGAAATATAAATCTCTCACATTTAAAAAATTATTGTCTCTACCTACATTTTCTCTATTTTTTCTTTCCTTTGGTCACTTTCTGACTCTTTACTTCCCTTCTTTTTCCCATTTCAGTTCTCTCCCACATTTTGGTTTATATCCTTTTAATGGTTCAATTCTAACACAGGAAGATTCTTTCCTATTCTCTGTGCCACAATGTGCAAAGTCTGCTCCTTTTTTATTGTTTGGTAGGAAACCTAGACTAAATGCAAGAAAATATGCTGTGCTTCATTCAAGCATTAGAGAACCATTAGCCTGAAAGGACTGTACAGGCAAAAGAAAGAAGCAAGGTCATTTCAAATTAGGGTTAATAACCATTTTTCTGAAGAATTAATACATTGCCTCTTAAAGAGACTTGTTCCTAGCCAGTTCTGTCAGCATTTCATCTTGTTTTCTCCTTATACCCACATAATCCCTCCTTTTTAAAATATAGTGCATACCCATGTTTTGTTACACAATTATCACAGCACAATTTCCCACTTTTAAATTTTTTTAAAAGAAGCTTTCGTTTTTTCAAGGATCCTTTTTAATGAAAATTCATTTATGTTTATTGAATATCGGAGCAGGTTCATTAAAAAGAAAAAGGAAAAGAAAATTATTATAAAATGCATAAACATATGCTCAAAAGTCATGTTAAGATTCTGTCATCTATACTGAAGCCTTTATTACAGACTTTTATCTCTTTTTACTTATTCAGAAATCCAGAGCCTTGAAGGAGAGTTATTTAACTTTCTCAGTGGGTAGCTGATTTGAGAAGTGGGATATGTTGGCATTTTCTTTTGTTGTTTGCTCTCACTTAACTAAATATTTACTGGAAGTAGATGTTTGGTTTATGGTAATCATATGAGATATAACTGCAGGTTGACCTGGAGACCTCCTTGAAAAGTTACATCACAGAGAGATTTCATCTGTGCTTCTAACATACCTTGATCACGCATTATTGAAAATGTCAGGGTTTTTTAGCCTTGCTGAAGTAAGATACAGATGAAAATATCATATTATCTAGTATGACCTTCTTTATACCACAGGTTGACAAGGCTCACACAAATATTTCATAATATCCAAAGATTTATTTAAGCCCGATGTCTCAGTTCCCAGATTGCTGTAGGTAGGGGTAAGAACAGACCTTAGCACAATCAGTGGATTAGGCTTCTTCATGGCTGGAAAACTGTTATGGTGAGATGATCCCAGCAGGTAAATCACATCTGATGCAACAACTTTTCTCCTTCTTTGTTTCCTCATAAAATGCCTACCAAGCCCATGGGAAAATGCTTATTTATGCAAAATCAACAGCCAGTGTTGGTCTGGGTACACAGTGAACTGTGCATTGCAGAGATTCTCTGTGTTGCAGAGTTGACCCACAGTACTTGCTATTCATTTTTATTTTATATATAAATAAAAATCCTAGCAATTACTTATTTGATTTTTGTGCATTACTTCGACTTCCTCTGTGTTGGCTCTGGAAGCACACTGTTTTTCAGGGACAGCCTTAGTCAACACCTAGCACAGTTTCAGTGACTGGTCTAGAAGTCTGGCTGTGTAAATCACTGATAGTATTCAGGAGTATTCCCTAGAGCTGTTTGATGTGTCTATGTAGGTTCAATCTCAAGGACTGGAAAGGGTAAAAGCATGAAAGAAAATTCCCTAGGTAGCAGTTGGCTGTCATGTGGGAGCTGCTGTGTAACTCCCTAGAAGCAAGGACATGCACTATGGTCTGGGATGGAGATGTTTAATAACATCTTTCAACACATGAAGTTTAATAACTTTAATTTCCATTTTATCTTCCTTATTTTGAGCTTTTGTTATGTGAAAAGGGTTCTTTTGCTCAGGTAAAAGAATTTGGCTTTTCACAATTAAAGGCCATTAGACTTTCTCTAGAAACCAGTACAGGAGAGACAGATTCCCACCAAAGCCCAACAGTCCCACAATCTCTATCACTTGAGAAAGACATGAAAAAAAAAAAAATCAAGAGAAGTGCACAGGCCAAATATCCAGAGGAGACAATAAGTTTCTTCCCGATTCGAGAAAGAACCTAATTGCATCCCAAAGGGGAATATTTAAAGGTGTTTTCCTAACAATGCAATTTCCTTTTCTTTTTTTTCCAGCAAAATAATTTCATTTTAGAAAAAAAGGGCTGTAGAAGATTCTTGCACTGGTGGGGGTAATCAGGAATTTCACTTCTACACCCTTCCTTGTTTGGAAAAAGGTTAGGAGAAATTTAGGGAAGATTTACTGTCAAACAGAATGGTTTGTGGCATATAAAGCAATCCCATTCCCATGTTCTACTCCTCACACTAAAAGTAGTGCTTTACAAATGGCCAAATCATTTCCACTTGAGGCACAGCACTCTGGAGCTTCTTTTGGAAAAGTTTGAAAAATAATGGGTTGTGCACTTCTGAATTGCTGTGCACTACAGTTTCAGGTGACTCTGAAAAGAGAAACCCATATTAGGATTTAAAAATTGTTTTTCATATAGCTGTTTTGAGTCCTAAAACCTAGCTGTAAAACACAGGGAATCAATAGGACTCCTTTTCCTGACAGGAGAGACTTTGATTAGGCAGTTTTATAGCCACTTTGTAAGGTACAGGAAAATAATCTTAAAACACCTTAAAACACTTTTTCTTGCATTTCAGGTAGGTTTTTTTTCCCCTAATGTAAGCACCTAGGAATGAGAAAAGTTTTCTGAAGATAGAGTAAAATTTTAGAGACCAGAAATTAAGAGGCATGTCAAACTCACAGATCTGAACAAAAGTGTACCACATGATCTTATCTCATCTTTACTAAACAGATAATGGAGGTTGGTGTACAGAGGTGTCTCAATAATCCTTCTGCTCTCAGAGCAAATGGTGAAATTCCCACAACAAAGAGCAAGAACACAACATTACGTTTACTCTCCTAACTTTTTGAGTACTAGATAGGCAGTGTTTTCCTTATTTTATGAGAAATGCTGAGGGGGAAGCTCATCTTAGCAGAGTTTTTGTCTCATACCGTTGATGAGAGGACAGCTACTTTTCATTTTCTCTTTCAAAAATTAATATCAGCATTCTTTCACAAAACAAAGAATGATATTGCTTCTGGCCAAAGTAATTTGTTTTTCTGCCAGAAGTAGGCACTGTGTACTCTAAGCCCAAACTGTACTGTTGAGTAACAGTTCAGAGATTGCCTGTCTGCTGTGCTGAGCATTTCTGTGTTTTCAGTCTCCCAGGACTTCCTATTTCCGTCTTCCTAGCCACTTGGTCCCATCTGTCAGTGCAGAGACAACTTCAAGAGAAAAAAAAACACATTCAAATTGTTGTCTGAAAGTACCTCAACCCTTCTCTTGGTGAAGTTCAAAATTCTTTTCTGACAGAACCACAGCAGCCAGGGATTCGAGTACAATGCCTAGGGTATTGCTGCAATTCAAAGATTTCCAGGCAATGTCTGAGAGATGCAGCACAACCACATACTCCAGTGTCATGGTTTAGGAATGGTATTCCCCAATATAGTATTCCTATTGATGCAATGAAGCAATGAAAGAGAAACAAGGATGAATTTGCTGTACATTTGAAGGAGTGAGAACAGGAACACCAAGTTAGATTGCTTTTGTTTACTGAACACATTTTAATTATGATTTACAGTTGTGTAGGAATTCTGATCCATTGGAAAAAGAGTAGTTAGTTAAGATGAAAGTATGAAATGAGCAATTTAAAATTTATTATGACAGAAATGAATTTCAGAGTTAGTGTCTCTCATTGATCATCTGCAAATGATGTCATTGAAAGAGACCTGTCCATTTCTTTCTCTCCTCTGCACTAACACTGCAGTAAGTCTGTGTAGTGGGTTGACCCTGGCCAGATGCCAGGTACCCCCCAAAGCTACTCTCTCCCTCCCCTCTGCAACTGGACAGAAAACAGGGAAAAAAATTAGATAAGGATTCATGAGTTGAGGTAAGAACGGGGAGAGGTCTGTTGCTGATCACCATCACAGGCAAAGCAGACTCAAAGTGGGGATATTAATTAAATTTATTACTAACAGGATCAGAGTAAAAGAGTGAGAAATAAAACAGTCTTAAAAACACCTTTTCCCTACCCCTCCTTCCTTCAAAACTCAATCTCCTCTCCCTCCAGCGGTGCAGGGGGACACGAAATGGGGGTTACAGTCAGTTGTTGTTTCTGCCACTGCTCAGGGAGAGGTGTCTGCTCCTATGAGGCCTCTCCCATGGGACACAGTCCTTGATGGACCTCTCTGTCATGAGTCCATCCCACAGGCAACAGTTCTTCACAAAACTGCTGTCCCGTGGGTCACTCCTCCATGGGGCGCAGTTCTTTGTGAATGAGTTGCTCCAGCGTGAATCCCTCACAGGGGCCACAAGTACTATGTGGGAAAAACCTGCTCCAGCATGGGCTCCTCTCTCCATGGGCTGCAGGTCCCCAGCAGGACCCTGCTCTATCTTGGGCCTCCCACAGGATCACAGCCTCCTTCCTGCGTCCACTTGCTCCAGCATGGGCTTCTCCATGGGCTGCAGGGGCACAGCTGCTGCACCATGGTCTGCACCACGGGTTGCAGAGCCTCAGCTTCAGTGTCTGGAGCACCTCCTGCCCCTCCTTCTGCACTGACCTTGGTGTCTACATTGTATTTCTCATGTTCTTAATCCGTTCTTTCTTGGCTGGAATTTTCATCTGCACAACATCCTTCTGTTCTTAAACATGTTATCACAGAGGTGTTACTATCATTCCTAATTGGGTCTGCCCGTCCTGGAGCTGGCTGGCATTGGCTTCACTAAACAGGAGAAGCTCCTGTTAGCTTCTAACAGGAGCCACCCCACTCGCACCCCACTACCCCCACCCCACTATCGAAATCTAGCCACAGAAACCCACTACAGTCTGTTGCATCCTGAAGAGCTATTACAGTTCCCAAGGACAAACTCCAAGAAGACTCCAAGAAACATTTGAATGGCACTCTCATGCACATGATTATGACTCTTGAGGACAGTCCTGTGAAGGGCTAAGAGTTGAATTCGATGGTTCCTGTGGGTCCTTTCCAACTCACATACTGTATGATTCTGTGATTTAATTTGTATGCAAAACCTCTTTTCTATGCAGTTGTTTCTGTAACTAATTAAAGCATGAAATAAAAACCATAAAAAATTCCAGTGCCCACTAAAGTCGCACACAAATAAATCTCACTCTGTTTAGACCCCACTTTCTGTGAAGTGGTTTGTATCTCAGCCTTATGCAACTATGCAGCCCTATAAGGTATTGCCATTACTAGTAATAGGCCACAAGCTTTGTAATGAATTTGTAAGGTCTCAGGACTGAGGCTTGAGAGGCATGCTCAATCCAAACTTTTCTTGACCTGTTGCAGCTTTGTCATACTTGTTTTAGGTGTGACAATAATTTCTATAACTGACTTGATGTTTATGTCTAATTTATTTTATTTTTATCAATCTTTGTATGGCACAACCATAGTTTTAGATATGTAGCAGCAAGTAGCAAT
Source organism: Empidonax traillii (assembly GCF_003031625.1). NCBI lineage: Eukaryota > Metazoa > Chordata > Aves > Passeriformes > Tyrannidae > Empidonax > Empidonax traillii. The sequence continues at coordinate 734,577 of NW_020955404.1, read as the reverse complement.
TTTTGTAAGTAGGCTGAGATGTTTGTGACTGACATAATGATGCAGTGTGGAGAAATACCGCTCTGGTTCAAAAGTAGCTTTGTTGAATAGTGAAGCCACAGAACGTGGCACAGACTCGGGCAGTCATAGGGTGACAAAAGATGTGCTTGGTACTGCAGATCCCATAGCCATAAATATATCACCAAATGGTCTGTTAAAAAAAAAAAAAAAGTCACAAACGGAACAAAGAAATAGTATCTAGCATGTATAAAAGACATCATATATAGATCATTCAGGTGTAACATAGAGATGTAGATGAAACAAGAAAGAAAAAAAGGCTTAAAAGTGTGGAATTAAACATATAACAATTAATCTGGGAATATCATAGACTGAGAAAAAAAGGTATCATAATTAACATTACGTTCCTCCCAGAAAAGGACTCCAGGTGCTGGAAACTTACCATAAGTGTGTATAAAAATTCCAATTGTACTGTTATTTTTTCTCTAATATTCAGATCTGAATTAATAATTACTAGAGTCTGAAAATTTCCATCATAGTAGTGTTACTATAGTAACAGCAAATTATGGTCACATCTATATATGTGTATTTCTGGTTTCCCCATAAACAAGATTTTGAGTGCAATACATGCTCACATGAATAACAAAAGCAGCATTTTCAGTGGAGTTCAGGACTTCACAGAGTAGACCAATGTTATTGTACCTCAGCATCCAAATCCTAATAAGTTATGCATCAATGCACTTCATCCCAAACTTTCTTTCAATGTTGTCTAAAACCTGGAAGGCCTTCTCTCCTGTGGCAGCACTTCTGCAGCAGCTTTTAGTTGCTTCTGCCCCTAAGGCCGGTCCCTGTTCTCTTGGGAACCAGTGGCATTTGGCTGTTAGCATGGCATGTGTGCAGCACACTGAGCTCAAACCTTCACAGCTTGGTAGAAGTCCTGTGTGTTTGTGGAATGGCACAGATCCTCCCAGGTGCCCAGTAGAAAACTGTGGGCTGATGCCTTGTGCACAAATAAAGCTGAATCTTTGTTGGTATTTGGCATGGACAGTGAGTTTCATAGGATGTTATGAACTGCTTTTCAAAATTAGTGGGTTTACATAATAAATATCAGTTTGTACTTCTGTAGTTTATTTTATTTCAACTTTACCACTTTCTATAATATAATATATTTCTTGTTTATGTTAAGATTTCAGAGCGTGGTTACTTTAACATTGTCGTTAACCTTAACTTTACTGAGAAGACAAAAGAAGCCTAATCTTTGAGCTACATTTCAAATCTGATTGTTTACAAACTTCTGTTTGATTAAAATTGGAGGCCCAGAGAATGACAACACAAAATCTAATATTTTCTTTCTCCCTTATTTCCCCAGTGAAAGGAATATGTTTTTCCCACTTCAATTAGTTTTCAGTCTCTCTTCTGTAATCAAGATGTTTCATGCTGGTCAAATTATTAGTGACAACTGAATGGCATACGAAGAGTTGTAGCTAAAATGCCATTTAACAAACTGATTGAGTCCTAAACAGACCAATCTGACCTTAAATGTACAGTTCTAATTCCTTTTTGGTCTTATGGGAAATTCCACTATTTTTTAAACCACTGTTGACAGAATGTATTAAAGTCTACTTTTTCTGGCTTCGGAACATCTTCCATAGTTGATTGTGTCATTACCTATTATCATACTTGCTCTAACACGCAATAAGTCAGTGAAAGTTTCAGTTCCCATCAGCCAACCCTGAGCAGTTAGTGAGCCGACATCTCTGGGTCACATTGCAACAGAAATGTTTACTGTATTTTAGGTATAAACTCTCTGGGTAGTTATTGTGGAGGTTCTTGCAAGACTTTGTCCAGAGTACATGATATTGAAGAGAACTCTGTGCTAAGATAAGAATAGTACAGGTCAGATAATGGAGTTTTAATCTCAAATAATTTCTTAACTTATGTTCTAATTGATGGAGAGTGACCTTTACATTCCTATTTCTGAGACTTTTTAGCTAGAAAAACTTATTGGTTAAGATGCATCCTATAATAACACAGAATCACAGAATCATTTAGTTTAGAAAAGTAGTCAAGTCTAACGACCACTATGTCCACTAGACCATAACACTATTGCTCTTGGCCCACCTTTCTAGCCTGTCCAGATCCTTCTATAGACCCTTCCTACCCTCTAGAGGATCAACACTCCCGCCCAACTTGATGTTGTCTGCAAATTTACTAAGGATACACTCGAAACCCTCATCCAGATCGATAAATATATTGAAGAGGACTGGGACACACAGCTCAGAACAGTAAGTTATAATGAAATAAAGGCAATTGTTCAGAAGAAATATATGCATTCAGTAATTCAGGCCACACATTTTCATGTGGTGGTATGAAGTATTTGCAGTGAAGATAAAGAAAGCTTTTATTGAACTCAGTGTTTCATTATGAAATACTATTTCATACCCTGTTCTTGATGGCATTTCTGGGCAGCTATATCAGTCTGTGATGTGTCCTTTCACACCTAATAAGTGTCTGTGCCCCTGCTAGAGTTAATCTAGAGAGCAATGAAGTAATAGCAAGCTATTATACTACACAATTAAAACATGACTGGATTTTTTGTTGCCTTTTATGATAGTACGCAGAAGTAGAAAATCCCCAATAAGAAGTGAGTCCTAGTCTGTATCTTCTCATTTGCAACAGCAAAGTGGATGCCTGTAGAAAGTATAAGATTGAAGACCAGCAGGAAGCAAAACTTGATGCTGTGGAAACTGTATCTAGATCACTGCATGGAAATACAGATGTATTATGCTCCTTGAAATGGTCTAATTTTTCTTTGGATCTCTTTATACATTGATCTACCAATACATCCTAAAGTAAAAGGTTTGTCAGGAGCTATGCAAGCTATATGTAACAGTATTTCCTGCTGTTTCTTGTAAGCCTCTCACTTCCAGCATTTTGAGACAGTGCAGAAGCATTCGTCACCCACTCGGTGATTCTTCTTTCTTTAAGGACTCCTGACATTTCTAGCTTGAGATGTAGGGTCTTTTATCAGTTTGAAGAGTTCGTAATAATCTCCTCATAAGTTTAGAAGTTATTTGCTTGCTGGCCTACTTTTGTGGCTTATCTACTTTGCCATAGCTTCATTTAGAGAGAGAATATGAAGTATATTAGTTGAATCACAGATGCTCCCAGTTGCACCGTGATGTTTTGACTTCATTTTCTAGTTTCTTTCTAATAGTGCATATTACTCTATTTGCTGTTTTTTTAGGGCTAACTGGGGGTTCTTTTGACATTCTTACAAAACTGTCTGCCATGGCCAGTCCTTCCTTGGTAGAACAGTAATTTTAATGTCATTATTGTTTATGTTTCGATAGCTTTTTCCCATATACAGTATTTCCTAGTGTACTACACAGTGTCTATCATTTTATTGTGGGATCACTCAGCATGGTCTTCACTCCTTGAAGAGAGATTTATTTGTAATATTCTTAAGTACTAACAGTTGTGTCCTCTCACTATCTACATTCTTTTAGATCAGTTACATATACATTGAAAAGTACAGATCTCTCTGAAGTTCTAACAACTTCTTTATTGATAACCTTGATCTTTTGCTCTTCCTTTCCCATCCTTTCAAAAATAATGAATCTACAAAAATGATAATCTCATTCTCCTATAGCATCTTGATTTGTTCAACAGTCTCTGATGAGGGAAGCTACCAGAAACATATTTAGAACTCCAAATACTATATAACTGTTGAAAAATCTTTACAAGAAAGGTGACATTATCCATCTTAAGCTGTTTTCCTTCATCAGGTAAGGATCTCCTTGGCTACATATCAATACTGACAATAGTTTTAGTTTAATAATTACTTGTCTAGCACTCAGCTGGAAATTACTTCAGGAAAGGTTTTCAGTCTGCATTATAAAGCAGATAAAATGCAGAAATCACAGTGAGTCCTTGTGCAGTGACAGCTTTTGAATTAAGAGAAGTGATATGTGTGATGAAGAAGGGAGTTACTCTATATTTATGAGGCAGGTCGTTTATACAGCCAGAGTGAATCCAGAGTCATCATAAAACTCAATTTTAACAATTCTTATGGATGCAGTGATATTTCCAAGAATTCAGTCAAAAGCTGAGCCTCTAATTTTCTTCATTTACTGCATATGAATGGAAAAGCAGAGGGTTTCTTCAGTTGTATAATTTAGACATTTTTCCTTCTTTTATTCTTGAGTAATCAGTGAAACATGAAAAATTAATTTACTGTTATAAAACTAGATTTCTATTCAATATAAAATGTTTGCTTTTTTTTTTTCTTTATTGTGCACTGTAAATGGAAGAAGGGGTTGCTGCATGACAATCTATATTTTTTTTCACAGAGCACTTCCTTTAACCCAATATGTCATAGACAGGAAAGTCACTCAAGGACACAGTAAATGGGGGAAAACAATTGACTGGGATAAAAGCAGCTAGAGAAAGAATTTTAATTCAGTGGAGGTCAGCTGGGATGATAGGACATTTATTATACTAACAGTATTATTGTCTTCTTTTTTTTGAAGAATGTTGCTAAGATGCTAAAAGCTTTGCATTTCCTGTCTGTACAACAATCAGTAGACTGCATGTGGTCCAGAGCAGGTAAAGACTGGGAGCTTGGAATTTTTCCAAGTGAGTCCCATGAATATCCATGCCAGAGAGCAAACTTACTCATGCAGCTAATTGCTGGAAGTCATTTCCTTGAAAAATACAGAAGGAATATTCAGATGGGGTTGTGAGATTTAGGCTGTGGATTTAGTACAGATACAAATGAGGATTAAAGACAGGTGAAAATCATCTGGATGTAAACTGGAGTGTAGACCAGTAAGCTTTTAACTCAGTTCCCTTAGTTACATACCATACAACTGGAAATTAATAGAATGCTTCCAAGTCCTAGTCTGCAATCTGCTTGCTTGTATTTCATTTCCTGAAAAGCTGAGGTACACACTCATTATTTTTAGAAGTGTTTTGTGGTGTATGTTTTTTTTTTGTTGGCCTTGAGTTGGAGAAAATGTGCATACTCTGTGAACGCACACGCACATGCATGGTAGGGACACACATGAACACACACATCCACGATATCATAGAAGACCACTTTTTGTTTTCTTGCCCAACTGCAAACCGAAAGGCTTCCTCTCCTAACCTTTATCAAGTGATTTGTTTCAAGGTTTCCTTCGATGAAAAAGATCCTGTAAAAACAGGACCGAACACAACATTGTGATCAAAGAGTATGCTGATGAATATCTAACTTTATTCAATATAAAGAGAAGTTGATTTCTCAGCCATATATCCTTCTAAATACGTGAGGTCATCTCTAAAGGCAAATACTGCCTGTATTTCTCTTCTACCACCTCTTACACTGACAATAAATAAGAAAGGATCTAACACGATATTAAACCCTTTTGGAAACTCCTTGAGTAATTTCAGTAATATCTCATACCCTATTCAGACCTTCCATATCCACCTCACAAAGACACTAGAGAAAAGCTTGTTTTATTTTTCATTAGGTTTTAAATAGATTTCTTGGGAAAGGAAGAGATTCCTCAGTTCCATAGAATCATTTAGCTGCTCTTTAGTCCTCACTGCCCAGAACCTTGTTTCAGAGGAAAATCAAATCAGAGATGATAAGGAGTAAGTGGATTACAGAGCTGACTTTATGATGTTTACTGAGGAATATAAAAAGATTATATAAGGCATATTCTGATTTTCTTCAATTTTGTCATGACCCAGTAAATCATTTTATGTGCAGTTGCCTTAGATTCTCACAAAACAGCAACTACATTTAAGCAGATGTTTTTATTTTATACTTCACTTAGGCATCTTCCTTAGAGAATGAGAAAGGACTGTCATAAGAGTGCACTTATTTACAAAGAAAAAAGCAACTAGTATTTCATTCTCATTCCTAATGTAATCATAATTTTCAATATAGAATTACATTCATTATTCTTTGGAGAGTATCCTGCAAATGTTTATGCTAATTCATTTAATATAACTTTTATCTATTTATCACAAAAACTATTCTATATCAAAACCAAATTAAATGAAAGAAAAAATATGTCAAGACAAAAATTTTCAGGCAATATTAAATGATTGTTTCCGTTCTTATTTTTAAAGATTTCCATTACAATTAAATATTAATAAAGCATAATTCATTTACATTTAAATAAAATATCCTAACTTGAAATTCAAGACAGATGTGTTAGAAAGATGAAGCCCTTCCAAAATATTGATGTGAAAAGTATGCTGATTTTTTTTTCTCATTACAAGTACTGGTTTTCATAAATTGATATTTTCTGGTGAAATGAATGTTTTCCCCTGAAAAGTTCCTGCTAGGTCTAATTTCTTCTGAGATTACTTCTGCTTTATAAATCTGTGGCCCAACCGGAATTAAATTATCTTTTTATTGTCTCTCACTAACCAGGAGACAGATGATATTATTATCATCTCTGTGGAGACAAGTTTCAAACATTTCAATGACTTTATTAAAAAATAGTAGTTAATTTCTTTATAAAATTTTTCAAGATCCAGTTAAGTAACTATTACTCTGAGCTATAAAATAAAAAGATGTGTACAAATGTAATTTAAATATAAAAATATTGACTTTTGTCTGTTTTCTTCATGAGTTTGAAGAGAAAGCTGATATACTGATGTGCTGTAAGATAGAATTAAGTGCCATAAAAATGATATAATGTCAGTGAAGCACAGAATAGGTTCATGGGATAAAACACTAGGAAGATGAAAGGTTAGAAATATCCAAATCGACTTCTTATATTTATGTCAAGCAACTAAAGCCTTTGAACACAGACCTTAATTTCATCTTTTCACAAATATCAAGTAACCAGGGTATGTTTAAAATATTATAAATATAAGTGAATAATAAAAATCTATCTGTAATGTTTGTGGGGAAAATCTGTATTCTGTTCCAAGCTGAATGTACTTTTGGACTTGGATTTATCTTGAATCTGTCAGAAGTCTTGGGAAGACTTTACTACCATCGTGAAAGCAACAGTTGTCCTTTGCACTTTGCTACAGAGCAACTACCACAAGAGAAAATCCTGCAACTCTGAATAGCAATCATCTCTCTTTTTTATTTCAGAAGTTAGACAGCCCAGCTGAGTGGAATAATGTGGACGATTATGATTGCCATGTGTGTGCTTCCTGGTAAATAATGGCTCCAGATGTGATGAAAAAGCAGCTACAAACAGCTTTTACCTATGCACAAACTCCACAAATCTGTTATCAGCAGGTAGTGTTCTTATGTAGCCATCATCTATTCCCTGTCTCCCCAGAAACTTCTTCGAAGATTGATGTTGCTCCTCTCTCTAGAGTTGGTTTAATAACTGTGTTGGAGTCACATATCTCCCACTTTCATTTCTTATTTAACAGAAGGGGAAAAAGAAACTCTGACAAGAACAGTGAAGGTTTACACTACTATCATGTGGATAACAAAAGCTTCAAGAAGAAAATGCGGAAGGTAAATAAGAAAAACTGACTGACAGCTCAGTTCAGGCAGGCTGACATGTTCAGTGTGCTCAGTGACCCAGAGAGGTTCTGGGAGGGGTTAGAAGATGCCTCTGTTTGCAGAAATTTGGGGCTTGATGAAAAAACGTCTCAGATTTTCTTTCTTGTAACAAAATGACCTGCTCTTTTCTTTAATCAGTCAGCCATGGGAGGCATGACTGACCTCCACCACCTACACATCTGACTCTAATTCTTTTGCCCAGCACACTGAGTTTCCCCCGTTTTATAAAAGAACTGCATGGCTTTGGGACAACTACTGAGCATTCATTTTCATTCTCTAAATTAAACTTGTGGAAGATTGGAGTAGCAGGACACATTAAGGGACCTCTTCATTTTTTATATCTTTGGGATTACAACTTAAAGCATGCTTACTTAATGCTTGGCAACAGCAGCATTATAGTCAGTTCAGGTTTTGGGTTTGTTTGGGTTAGTTCCAATGTGAGAAGAAAAATCTGTCAGATCATGTTGGTCTGCAAGTGTCCAACAAGCAGAGGAAGCAGCATATTAGCAAGCAGCATTTGCCTTCTTGCATAAAATAGCAATGTCTAAGCTGCAGAGAGCTATAAAGTATCAAATGCCTTGCAGTGCTTGTGCCCTTCAAATCTAGATCACTTATCTGTTCCAGTCATTAAACCACTCTTTTATGGTCTGTTTCCCCATGTTTTCTTCTCACAGAAATCATAGATTCACAGTATGCTTTGGGTTGGAAGGAACCTTTAAGATCATCAGTTTCAATCCCCACTGCACTGGGCAAGGCCACCTTCCACCAGACCAGATGTCTCAAAGCCCCATCCAACCTGGCCTGAAACATTTCCAGGAGGGGGGAATCCCCTGCCTCTCTGTGCAGCCTGTTCCTCACCACCCTCACAGTAAAGGCTTTCTTCCTAATACCTAACCTAAACCTACCTTCTTCCAGTTTCAAACCATCATTCTTTCTCCTATCACTACATGCCCTGATAAAAGTACCTCTCTGGGCTTACTGTAGGTCTTTCTAGTTACTGGAAGGTGTTATTAGATCTTCCTGGAGTCTGGACTTATCAACCTCAACACTTTCAGCCTATTTTCATAGGAGAGGTGCTCCAGACCTATGACTGTCTTCATAGCCCTCCTCTGGACCGGCAGCTCTTTGAGTGTGACTATCCAGTCAATTCCTTATCCACTCAGTGGTCCATTCATCAAATCCATGTCTCTCTAGAGACAAGGATGTTGTGTGGGACAGCATCACTGTAAGTGAACTGTTTACCATGAAGTTCAAATGCAGTCTCATAAACAGTGGTTTAGGAAAATTTTGAATTTGATGATGAAATATAAATAAGCCCAAAACCTAACTTTTCACTGGCTGTAGAGTCATGGTATGTTGCTCAAATGCTATTCTAGCTGAATGTTCAGCCACTTAACATGGCAGTTCACTAAAAAGATTATTACTGGAGTGAGGGAATATTGCTAAACATCAGTTTCAGGCTACCTTTAAGAGTATCATATCTCTAACAGATGGTGGTTGTTGATTCTCCTGGGAAATGCACAAAAAACATTCAACATACCAAATGGTCCTTTATACTTCTGGAAAACAACACTGTGGAAATTTTCTGATTGAGAATTTTAATCTGAATTTTTTCAACTAGAGCTGATATTTTTGCCTCACTTAAAAAAATTGTGTTTTCATGTAAGACTAAAATATGATAAACAAAAAGATCTTTTTTTTTTTTTTAGTTGCTAAAACAGACAGTTCTAAAATTTATGGAAAATGCAGAGAAGGTCAAAGGAGATAAGAGATTATTTAGAAAAAGCACTTTACACAGGAAGACTATAATTTGTGCTATTGCCCCACAGTATCTCCCAAAAGGCCTGACAGTGATCCAATGGGTGTGGAATGATATGAGGTATGTACAATGTTTTCTTCTCATGGTGTGTGATTTATAAAATATACTAGAAGTCTTAGAAATTAAAGATCAGAAAATAGATGATCAGACTTTTTGCCTAAGTTTCATAGGAAGAACAAATGCAAGAATAAAAGAAAAGTGTCAGTTTGAGGATCTCTGAAGGACACATTGTACTCATTATTATGAGTACAATTACTATTATTTCTTGTTATTTTCCCAGGAGCCCAAGTGCACAAGAGGGAGGAGGTTTAAAAGCAGAGTCCTCAAAAACTAGTTAAAAACCAACACCTCCTGAATAAATGGAGAGGGATGTGGGAATGACTGACAAAACAGTGAGATGCAACACTAAACAAGAGGAAGAAGAAAACAGTAGTGAAAGGATGTGGCTTTAAAACATCAGCAGAGGTGAGAGAGCCCCATTTGTGAGAGAAGCAGCTCCCCAGGTTGGTGACGCAGCTGCAGGTTGAAACTGCAGTGCTGCTGAAGAGGACTCTGCCAGTGCAGGGATCAATATACATAATAGAGAGCCTGAAAAAGAGATTAATTCAGCCCACGTTATCTGTCTGATTTTCAGGTATTCATTTTGATATGTGGTTTTCACTTCTGTGGTTGAATGATTGTCTTCTGCGTTACCAAGCCCCTCGATTTCCAGGCTCTCTGGTGCTATTGTGACTTGCAAAAAACCACATGTCCATGAAGCCCGTGGCTCTAGTGGTCTCTTCTAGGCTGTTTTTGGAAGCTGGGGCTGACCTTACTCTTACTAAAGCTGGTAGGTAGGCTGCATGCTCTGGCAAGGATTAGGGAGCCTCGAGCATTTGCTGCTCTTCCTTGATTTGTAAAGGGGCCCTTCAGTATTACCCATCAAATCAATTAAAATACAAGCACAAGTTTTTCCATTTTTGCTTCTTTTCAAGTTCTATTTGACTGAAATAAATTGCTAAGGGTTTTTGAAGCCTGAAACCATTTACACTTCTAAAAGTGTTTTAATGTCCAAGACCTTTTTGCTTTGTCCAACTCTCTTACTATTTCCACACAGATGAGAACCCCCAAAATCATGTCTCACAAGATTCAGAATGATTTTGAGTTCTGAAAATCACTGAAGCATAAAACCTGTGTAGGTTTCTTAATTAAAGGTTACACTATACACTCAACTTCAACATTTTAAAATATTTAATTTGTAATATTGTTTGCAAATTGTCTTATAATTTTTCCAAAATTATTTTCCCTTACATTGGTTTTATATTGCAACTTTGTGTGATTTTAGAGAGAAAAAATATTTTTACGTTCATAAATGTTTATAGAAAGTGAATTATACATTAATAAAAAACTAATTTTGGTATTATCTCATTATATTACTTGTCTATTTTTCCTTAGTTTTGCATCATTCCTGTTCTTCTCTCTTTATACTGTGATTTCTTCACTCTGTTTCACCTCTAGTACTGCTTTCCTCTTCCCTGTCTTCTTTATTTCCAGTCCTTCATATTTTTCCTGTCTAACTGCACAAAACTCAAACTATTTCATTAATGAATCAAATGGTTGGACTGTTGTGAGAATCATTAGCACAAGCAGATATGAGAAGCTTCATAGTCTGCTTATATGAATTTATGAAGTTTAGATTTAATATAGTTAAAAATCAGATAATTGTTTTTCCATTTCTGCAGAGACTGGGAGACATCCTCTTCTCTGTACAAGATTGTGTCATTTTCTGCAATATACCAACTCCATCTCCAGTTCACATACAAACAATGGTCTGCTTTCATACCAAAGTAAATGATGTTTCTGCACAGCAGTGCTATGAGCACTCAGTCCTTGGGGATGAAGTGCAGAGAAATCATCCACTCAGTCACAGCCTTTGCTGGGACACAGAAAATCTTCACCCAGACTGTTTACTCTTGCATTCGTCTACCTTCCAGCACTTGTCCCCACAGAAAAAATATGATCCTACTCAAAAAGAGATTATGATGAAAACAGGACAAACTGTAGCACATGCAGCAGGAGCTAGGACCAGTTATTCATAATAAGTCATTTAATCAGGTTGTATATCATCTGTGAAATGCATTAGTGTTGAACACCACCCTTTATCATTTTTTCAGTTCTGTATCTGGTAAGAGAATGGCGAAGTGACTCATTTTAAAACAATTAGCTGTTAAGTGTTTCGGGCTGATTAATCATGAAAAATAGGCCTGGCAGATACAAACAAAGCTAATGATTTTCCACAGTAATTTTGCTATTTCAGTCTGGTGTTTTTTGAGCAACCAATGCAATGAAATAAGAGGCAAAACTGATAGCTTTGTTTACATTTATGATTATTATAGTCCCCTTTTGGCCTTTTGCCATTCTTGCTTAAAAAGCTAAATGAGAAAAACCCACCCAAATTATAAATATTTTGGGGGAAAATGCTTTTAACAGCAAACAGTGAAGGGACAGTAAGCCTGGACCAAGAATTTGTAGTAAACAAAAAGGATTTCCTTTTGACCTTCATCTCTCCACCCTTCTGTCTGAGGGTGAAGTGTGAACACATATATGTAAAGGTGCATAAATAATGCATGACATGTCTATATTCTGTATGTTTCAATGAGTTAGGGGTTATCAAATGAAACTAATAGGAACTTCTCTATGAATGAAATTAGTAGGAACTCTGTGGTGATCAGGGATAGGACTAGAGGGAATGGCCTGAAGTTGTGTCAGGGGTGGTTTAGGTTGAATGTTAGAAAAAGGTTCTTCACCCGGAAGGTGGTTGGGTACTGGAACAGGCTCCACAAGGAAGTGGTCACAGCACCAAGCCTGACAGAGTTCGCGAAGCATTTGGGCAATACTCCCAGGTACATGGTGTGATTCTTGGGTATGGTCCTGTGCAGGCCAAGAGTTGAACTTCAATGATCCTTGTGGGTCCCTTCCAACTCAACATATTCTGTGATTCATTCAGGTTCAAAATAAACAGCGAGACTGTAGTAAAACATGGTATTCTAAAATTCCATTTATGGTTAGAAAAGTACTAAGAGTAACATCTTTCTATTTTCCCTTCACTTTTTTTCTTAGATCATTGAGAGAGTAACACATAGAGACTATTTTAGAGTGCAGTGACTACTTCAAAAGGTCTGAAGAAAATTCCTTTTCTCTCCTTTACAAACTATCCCTTCAGATATGGCATCTCTAAATTATTTGTTCAATAAAACCATAAAACAGATGCTTGTACAATACTTCAAGAGACAGAAGCATCCACTCCCTAGCTCACAAACAAGATCAACTTTTAAGATCTCCTGTAGTAACTATATGGTTATAAACCGCATAAAAACATAATATATACCTTAGTCTTCTTTCCTAATGCAAAATACAGACCCAACTCCAAACACTTTATTTATGTTATTTAACAGGACATTTATGAAAACTTCTCTGAATTGCATTTGACTAGACATTGTTCTTTACATTCGATTGCACTTTTAAATGGACTAACTTAATGCTTCAGTCACACACCAAAAAATTCTGTCAGCAAGCTTACACTGGGATAATCTTACATGCACAGAGACCCAAATGTTTGGAGGTACACAGAAATTTAAACTTGAAAGGTAACTGGAATGTTGACCAAATATTTTAATGAAGATTTTGATTCAAATGAATATTTAAAAAAAGCAGGCACTCAACATTTGATCTGTAAAAGTTTAGAAAATTTGGAGCTTGAGGAAGCAATACTGATAAATTTGAGCATTTAAAACCAAAAGAAGCTATTTATTGGTGAAAATGATGAGTGGAGCTTCTAATAAAACAGGGAATTGCCTCAGCTATGAAGAATGGCTTTTGCCCTTTGGATCTGACAAGACAACCACTGCAAGGCTGTTGATTTTATAATTGTGGGGAAGACAGGAAAACCCTCATAAAGTAACATAGAATGCTATAAACTATATGGATTATTACATTTCCTATCAGTGCAGCCACAGCAGTACTGAGTTAAGAATGACAGTTATTTACTCTGAGTTACAAAAATAAGTCAATTATATGAGTGACCTTGGCTTGAAGGATAGGATAAGGAGGGAAATGCCTAAAGCAGCAGGCTGTGGACAATGACCTGCACACCAGCCAGTGCCTGGCGAGTTGACGTGGGCTCTTCCAGGCTGAATATCACACTCAGTTTCTAGCATCATTGCTCATTATTATGGTTGTTGCCTCTGGGGGAAGGGTTGAGCTATGTAGAATCTATTCTTCGGGAGGGAAAGAAGTGACTCCTCTCTGCAGAAGTTGATGGGTCCACTTGCGTTACCATTCTTCGACTCACTTCATGAAGTTAGTCATAGAGTGCATGAAGTGTATTTCTTTTGGGTGAGATAGGAAGATGTGCTCCAAGAGCACTACTAACATTCTCCAACTGCTAATGGATAGTTAGTCCATGGGATGTGACAAGAATTAAAATAGGGGATGAAAGCTCAAGTATAAAAAAAAATATCCAACATAAAATCAGAGTTGTGACTCAGCCCTCATCACAAGCTGTTTTGCTTTACACTCTCCCTTGCACTCTAATACCTCCCAATGCAGACATAGGCATAGACCAAAAAATGTCAGACTTGAAATTGTATCAAATCCCTGAACTTTCTATTTGGTTTCCCCACCAGCCGTTCCTTCAAACTCTTTTGGGTGATTAATAATGAGCTTTCTCCTCACAGTCATTATTCTCTGCTAGGAGAAATTAGGACGCCAGTGATTATTTAATTTGATTTATATAACAAAGATGTCTATTTTGTAACCTGAAAAGAACAGCTTTCTGCACACTGTACTGAAGTAAGGAAGTTCTAGCTTGGAAGAAAGACAAAAGGATCAGTACCTTGCTTTGATCCTTCCTTAGATATCACAAAGGTGTGATCTCTTAATCATGGCACTTTCTCTTGTTCTTATTGTGATGTATCAATGAAAAAAATATACTTCAGATTACAAAAATATTGGTTCCAAGGGGTTTTTTGTTGTCCATGATGTACATCTTTAAAAGTGGGGAATAGATTACTCATCTCACTGGGGATTCAAAGAATGCTGAAATGCTAGGCTTATTTTGACTCCTCTAAGAGGTAATGCAGTTAACTTTGTTGGGTTTCTTTGATGTTAACATGCTACACATCTTCAGGCTTCCTGTACATAAAGAAAGGGCTCGTTTGAAGCGTAACAACTGCAGAAGCCTGAAAAAGTAATCTTATGATTGTCTCTTCTTTGAGGCACCTTCCTGGGGAAGTTTTAAGTTGATTGAACAACTTTGTAAGCCATCATCTTTAAGTATGGCTATATAAATAACATTCTTTTGTGTTCTCTAGCTTTCTGAAGGAGATCTGGTCCCTGGATTAAGAAACATGGCAAATAATAAATAATTCAGAGTGAACACAGTTTTCTTAACTGAACTCAAAAGCGTAACTCTTGCACCATTTCAGGATGGTCTTTCCTTTTATGCCTAAAGGCCATTACCATCTGCCTGCCAGGAAAGCAACTGTCAAAAGATGGGCAGGGCCATTCACTCAAGGTCTGTTCACGTGCTTAATGAAGTAAAGTCCTTCTCGCGAAGGACTACTCCCAGAGCTAAGGTATCCACTGTGAAATGCTTGATTAAACTTAGTCACTTAACATTTTCATATACCTTCCCTTTTTGGGTGCTAGCAGTCTGGATGCTGCAGAACAGATTAAATATTCCAGTCAACATCTCCACACTCAAGCACCTCTCATCTCTTACAAACCACTACAGCATAGGCAGGAAAAAAATACCAAATAGTATAATTAAGGCCTTGAATATTTAACGAACCACTTGTTTTGTTTAGTCTCAGTCAACATCAAAAAGCCAAAGAATAAGCCAAACACAGACATTTCCATCACTACATTCTGCACAAAATAGTAATTTTTTTGAAGCAAGTTGCAGGCTTGAAACTGACAAGTACTCCACAAATCTATAAGCTGGCCTAAAGTAAACTCTCAACTCTTCATAGCGACTTCTATTTGTAAACCAGTACCCCTTCCTGCTCAATACACACCAACAGCTCTACCTCTTAGAGCTTTTATTTTTTACCTGTTTTCATCACTTCTGCAATCACCTTCATAGCAAATAAAATCTTATGCTTTCATCCTGCTTAACACAGCTTGAGCACCTCCATTTCTGTAGCAAGTGGCATGCCCCCCAAGATTCTGAAAGGTCTCTCTTTTAAACCAGCAATAAACACAGCTCAGGTTTTGCAGCATCCTTTCACAATGGCAAAAGTCATCCAACTGTGACAACTGAGACTGTCATTTGCCGCGCTTTTGGTATCTCTAGCTTGGCTGCTGCCTTGCTTTTGCTTTGTCCTGTGTTTGGAGAATGGAGGTTTTACAAAAGTTGTCTTTACTGATTGTCCACTGTCCTTTCTATTGCCTGCTTAGATCTCTTTGCTTGTTACTGTTTTCAGCTTTTAAGAAAAAATTTTTTAAAAAGTCTAAAATGAATTTACCTGAACTGATTTCCATTAGAAGCCTCTGCCTTTATGCTGGAGCAGTTTTCTCAGTCCATCGAAGAACAGTCATGTCTATCTGTCTATAATGCCACAGACAGTGACAAGCTAATATATCTCAGCTGAGGGATTTTTTGAAAATCTTTCATACATACTTTATATGGGAAATAGAAAGCATCTATGAAAGTTAACCTCAGAATTACTTCATTAACAAACTTAAAAATCACTTGAAATCTTTAAGGTTTCACAGAAAACATGATTTTTTCCCTATTAATATTGTTTCTCTATTCTTTTATAATTGCTCAATAACAGGATGAGACTTTGCATATGTAGAATATCAAAATAACATCTTACTTTAGATAGTTAAAATTAAATAAATGTCTCCACTTGAAAAATTTAAAGTGTTTGAGGTAGCCTGCAACTTTGCACTCTGTGTCAATCTAATTCTGAAATTTAGTACATCTTGGATGTTTTTTATGTTTTACATCTTCTCATCCAAAAGTGTAGAAAGAAGTTCTTCTATGAGCACCCTTTTGTTTGGCAGCAGAAATAATGAAGAGAGTTATTCTCATTCAAGAAATTCCTGTAATAAATTGGGTCACTCTTCCCATGGTCAGGGTCTGCACAGTGTGTACAGTGTGCGTGTATCAGAGATCTATTCAAAGCTGAACAACTCAGGATTTGCATAATTTAAAAAGATGTAAGATTATCTGTACTCTTCTTTCTTTCTTTACAGTGTTAGCTCTAATATATAGCATTTGAAAGGATACTTTAAGGAGCCTGAGTGAGTTTTTTACTGGGATCATAACAGAATTTTTCATCTCCTAGTGCAAAATGACTACATAAAATGACTATTTGAAAACAGCAGGACTATGTAGACTGCAAATGGAAATCTGAGTTTCTCATGACCATCTAATTTCTATTTTCCCTTTTCTGTATTTATTGAAAGTGCAAGTGCCACTATTTGAGTAAAGGGTTGATGCCCAGCATGTGTAAAGCTACTACTGAACTTCTGATTGGCTCTGAAATACATTTTCTCTGTTCTCTCCCCAGGAGCATTTTCAAGAGGCATTGAGAAAATTATCTTAGACAACCTGTTCTTTCCAGTTTTCAGAACCATTTTTGATGCAGTCAAATACATGCAAATGACATACAAAAATATTCTGTTTGAATCTTAAAAATTCTAGACATTTAGTCCAAAATGCCTCCATAGGAATTATATTTAGCCATTACAGGATGTAATTTTGTCCTTAGGGCCCCTCAGTGCTAGCCCTTAAGCTCAAATCGACAATACCAATAGTAAAATTCTTCAACTGCTTGATTAAGAGACCATAAGACAAGTGGAAGTCAGAACCTGTATTGTTTTTTTTTTTTATTTTGGCTGTTGCCTATATATGTACTCATTATTAGAAATACTCAAATAATTGTATGTTTGCTACAGAGAAAATATACCCAGTCTGTTACTGCAGAGTCCATAATAAGCTGCAAATTAATACACTGATTTATATCAACCACTCCTCACAATTTTGTACTGTCTGCAAATTCGCTGGGAATACTATCGGTCCCCTCCGCAAAGACCCGGTTAAAGACGTTAACCAGTGTTGGTCCCTGTATCAAGACTTGGGGCACACCAGTTCCTTGTCTCCAGCTGGACTTTGTGTCACTTATCACAACCATCTGAGTGCAGCTTCACTTTTCAATCCACCTCATTCTCCACTTATTTAGTCAATGCTTCATTGGTTTGTCCAAGAGGATATTGTGGGAAACAGTGTTGAAAGCCTTGCTGAAGTCAATATAAAGAGCACTGCTCTCCTCTCGTCCAAGACAGTCATGTCACCACAGAAGGTTTTCAGGTTTGTTGTTTTCCTCTTCATCAACCTATTCTGACTGCTCCCATTTACTTTCCTAATTTTCATGTATTTACAAATGTTTTCTAGGTTTAGTTGCTTCATAAGCTTTCTGGGGATCAAGGTGAAACTGACTTCCTGGTCATTTCCCAGATCCTCCTTTCTCTTTGCGAAGCTAAAAGTGATGTTTGCTTTCTTCCAGTCCTTGGGTATCTCCTCTGGTCACCATGATTTTTCAAGCATAATCAAGACTAATCTGAAGTGAAACCAGCGAGCTCCCTCAGCTCTCATGAATGTATCCCATCAGGGCCCATGGACTTGGGTTTGTCCAGATTGTTTTAATATTCCCTAACCTGATCCTCCTTCCCCAAGGTTAAGTCTTCCTTTCTCCCAGCTTTTCCCAAGGGTCTCAAGGTGCTGAGATTGATCAAAGCAAATCTTAAAGGTCAAAGTAAAGAAGACACTGAGTATCTCCTACTTCTCCATATTCTTTGTCAATGGGTCTTTTATCCCAATCCCCATATTTCCCCTAATCTTCCTTTTGCTGTCAATTTACCTGTAGAAGCCCTTTCTGTTGCTCACCCTATCCCCTGACAGGCTTTCCTAACCTCTTCTCTGCACGCTTATCTTTTTGTATTCCTCCCAGGTCACCTGCCCCTTTCACATCTTCTATACTTCTCATTTATATTTGAGTTTTGTTGGGAGGGACTTGCTCATCTATGCAGGCATCCTATCACTTTTACTCAATTTCCTGCATATCCAGATGGACAATTCTTTCAACCTGCAGGATGCAATCCTTAAAAATGAACCATTTGTCATCTCCCATGCAATTTTTTGAGAAGTTCCCTGAACAGGAGCTTAACTTACAGTCACTGCAGCCAACACTGCCACAGGATTCATATCCCTAGACAATTCCTCTTGTTTGTAAGTGTGAGGTCCTACACAGTACTGTCCTTCATTGGTTTCTTGATCATTTTTATCAGGATGTTATCATACATGCACTCTAGAAACATCCAACAGATATTGGAATGGTTGAATTATTTCTTGAAGACCAAGGATGGAAAGATGAAGATTCTTATAGTTGCCTGTGGAAGGGGTCTTTGTTTCCTCTTCCTTATCATGTAGTCTGTAGCAGGCACTCATCTAGCAGATATTCATCTGTCAGCTAACCCTGATCCATAAGCCTTCAACTGGTCATCTGGTCATCCATATGTCCCAAGGCACTATTCCATGCATTATCACTGCTCTCTCACAAGCCAGATTACTCCTCTCTTCACCGTCTCAGTCCTTCCTGAAGAACAAACACCCAACCACTGCAATGTTCCAACTGTGTGAGCTATCCCATCATGCCTCTGTGATCCCAGTGAGATCATAGCCCTGTAACTCCACACAGATGTCTAATTCCATCTGGTTTTCCCCTATGCTGCATGCATTAGTGTACAGACACTTCAGAGAGGCACACAGTTGTGTCAATTTCCCAGAGAGTAATCATATGAAAATATCTCATTTGTCTCATCTAGAGAAGAGAACACTTGCAATTATATTCCACCACTGAGAAATGACCTGATAGCTCTTCTTGACAATCACATCAGGTTAATTACGTTGAAGGCGACAGAACCTATTCAAAATTATGTGTTAAGCAGTGGACATGACTCAACACTCAGGGTTTGAAAAGAATATTCAGCTTTATTGCACTTGCTTTGTTATGTTATTAAAAAAACAACAAACCAACTAACCAAAAACTGACAGACCAAAAAAACACAAACAAAAACTCTCTAACCCCTCCAAAAAACACGAGCCCAAACCCAACCAACCAAACAAGAAAAAAAAAAAAAGCAACAGAAACAAATAAACAAACAAACAAACAAAACCCCCAAAGCAAAAACTCTCACAACAGTCAGGATAAAATGCATCAAAATTCATGACATTGATTCAGCATTCCAGAGAGAAAAACAATATAAATATACAGCAAGAGAGCATGTGGTAATGCTGGCTCAAAGGTAATGCTGAAGGTCATGTATGCGAGTCTTTCATTCAAAGCAGAAGTACCACCTAGGCTGTCAAGTCAGTCTAGGTTTTGTCAGGCAAATCTCAAAATTTTTAAAGGATGGAGGATACACAACTTCTCAAGCTGCAATTTATGGCCCGTGTTCCTTGTTGCATCATTTGTCACATCCATTAGGATGAGTTTGGATCCATCGTCTTTGTAATCTAATGTAATCTAGTAGTTGTAGGTTATTAGATCTCCCATCCCTGCATAAGGAGTTCAAATTGGACATTTGTAAAAGGTTCTTCACTTAGAGAGTGCTTGGGCACTGTAAGAGGCTCCCCAGGGAAGTGGTCACAGCCTCAAGCCTGACAGAGTTCAAGAAGCATTTGGACAGTACTCTAGGGAACATGGTGTGATTCTTGGGGATGATCTGTGCATGTTCAGGTGTCAGACTCAATGATCCTTTTGGGCCCCCTTCAACTCAGCATATTGTGTGATTCTGTAATTAAGTCTGTGAGATTTTAAGGGACACTTGGACAACTTTTAGTCATATGGTTCAGTTTCAGGTACTCCTACGAGGAACAGCACACTGGACTAGATCCAGATAGGTCTCTTCCAGCTTGAGTTACTCTATGATTCTGTGATACCTTAACCCCCTCTCTGGAGGAATAAATAGGTCCACACATCAGAAATTCATACCTGACCATCTGCAGAACCTTCATCAATTCCTCAATACCTTTCTTGAACTGTAGAGCCTATAACTGAAACCAGGATCCAGATATGGTCTCTCCAACACTAAAGAGAGTGAAATAATAGCTTCCCTCAATCTGTTGACCATACACCTCCTACTGTAGTCAAATGTGCATTTGTTTTTCTGATGATGAAAGCTCAGTGTTGGATCATTAGTACCTACTGTAAACACCAGGCCCTTTTGCTACCTCACAACCTGCACTGATACACAGGACAGGGCCACTCTGTTCCCAAGTGCAGAGATTTGCACTTCTTGAACCTAATGTGATTTATGCTGGCCAAGTTTTCCAGTAATTAAGTTGCTTCTGGAATGACTGTAGTATAACTTTCTGTTACTCTTTCTGTCACCCACAAGTTACTTTTTCTGCTACAAGGCTTTGGCCTTCCTGATATCAATCACAAGTGTCCAAACAGTATTGTTATACTTCTCCACCACTTCCTCTTGTTTCTTTTTTGCAGCCTTCTTGCTCTTAAATTGAGCAAAGACCATCTTGTTTAGTCATGCAGGGTTTTGGCCAAAATGTTGAATTATTCAAGAGATGTAAGCTTAAGATGATATTGAATGACTGGACATAATTATAAGTTCAAGTTATCGTCATAGATAAACAAAGACAAATGAACTTTCAGCTTCTTGTTACAATAAAACATTGGAAGTCCCACTGATTGAGAGTGGACATTTTGTGCAACTGGAGAAGTTGTTCTTTAAGCATCGGCAAAGAATAATAATGTAATAAGGTCAAATATCAGCAGAACGGATCTTAGCAGCAAACCTGAAAGAGAATGAATATGAGAAAATGGTTGTGAGGATTACAGTTTGCAAATATGTTTTGCAGTACTTTTTATGAAGAAAAAAGATCAGCAATGACGGTCTAATATAAACAGATGCAGGAGCATCAAAGAACATCACTGGTTATCACTGATGCAGAAAACAAGACCAAAAGCAGTTGGAAGTGCTAAGTGTAAGTTTGCTGCAGAAAAATCTGTACAATAATTGCCTCTTCACTGATATACTGAGGACAGGCTGTTGGCCCTCCACAGCTATATTTGGGTTACTTGACAGGGTTTTTCTATCAGGTCTCCTAGGGTGGTTTCTCAGAGGAACTGCTAGAACCTTCCTCTATGGGAATTCTGATGGAGCCCCATATCAGCTGTCTCCAGGACAGACTCACCATCAAGAATTGTGTGTTTCAAGTTACCAGTGCTAAGGAACTTTGCTGGAAGAGTGAGAAGTCCTGTGTTCCAAGCCTTCTTTGACAAATTTTACCATTTGCAAATTTTATCCAGAGCATATCTATAATAACTATCACTGAGATGACTCCCTTAGCCTAAAAAGTCATGCTCATTTGGTTATTGCTCCTTTCTCTCACTCAGCGATCTTCAGAAATCTTCTTTCCCACATGAGAACCATTCCAGTAGAAAGGACAGACTGTTTTATTGCTTTGGTTTTTTTGGGTGGTGTTTTGTTTCTGAAACAGATGTCTCTAATTTCATCTGAATACAGGTTTTTGGTTTTTTTTTTTTTTAGATGAAATTTAAATAAATGTAGAGTTATCCAAGGCTCTCCAGGACCCATCGTCCCTGAAGAGTTCCTAAGAAAGTTCTTATCCTCCAAAAAACTCCCATGCATTATGTCAATGCTTGTGTGATTTACAAACTTGAGGGAAAAGTGGAGGACGACAATTTGATTAATGTCCCTTCTCTCCAGTCATATCACTGGAAACCTGAAGAGATAACAAATAAAGAATATCTTAAATGGATGACACCACCTGCTTGCAGTCTGAGGGACAGGATTTGTAATTTTCTCTGTACTCAAGGGCTCACAGTTTTGGAGGAAAGCCTTCATAGGAAGGGAAGAAATTAAGACCTGCACAAGGGGGCAAAAAATTGCTGTTAACAGAATCAGCTATCTATACTGCCTGACTTTATAAAATCGACAAATCCTTGGTTCCAGAAGCCACAAATTCAATCCCTATTGGGATGATGGAGAACAAAGTTATTTATGTTGATTACAGTTGCTGTCATTTCCATAAGAGTAACAGTTAGAGAGGCACAGTTATATCTATGAAGGTAGTCACTGTCTTGAAGAACCAGAATTCAAGAGAGTGATTCAGTTGCCTAAACATGGGCATTTACTGTTTTATCAAAGACAGCCATGAGGGGCAGATGCTTAGGGTGAGGCTGCTAGAGGCCTGGAAGGGTATGCTTGGGTTTCTAAAATAGTATGTAATTCTTATGTTTAGGTGACTGACCTAGCATTTTCAATTTTTCCTAAAAGCTTCTACCTCTAGAAAATGCATTGCATATCTTAACTTAGAATGTATTTTTAGTCCAGCTATCAAAAATTATGAGATTCGTAGAATCTTAGTTTTCATGGGGTTTTATATGCAAACATAGTTTTCTGTATATCCACATTTTCTATTTAATAATTTTTGAACAATTCCACCCAATCTGACAGATGGACACTGGCTTCAAAGGCATTAACAACCTACAAGTGTCATGAAAATAGGCTGGATGAATGACCCTATTAGTGCCCTGACAAGAAAAAGAGCATGGTATGAATTTTATTATAGACATTGAGGAGCCATATAAGAGAGAGATAGTACAAGCACTCCAGCAGCATGAAAACTTCACGTGGCATTAGCAGATCCATAAACAGCATCAAATCCAACTATCGGGAGCCAGGCTTCATCCATTCCACTGCTCAGAGAGTAATCACACTTTTTATCATACCACAACCATTTCCATTACCACCATCCAAGTGACAAGGAAGTTTAACATGGTATAAGAAACAAGAGAAAACTTTAAAAAAGATAAAGGCTCTAAATCAAATGCAAAAACAAAGGTCTGCAGGGCCAGAGAAAGACTCAAGGTTTTATTCTTATGTATTCAATATATTCAAGGCAGAAAACTAAAATGAAAATAAATAAAAATAAGAAGTGTGTAGTAACACATTTGTATCTGAACCAAAAGAAATTTTCACAAGTACTCATAAATATCCAATGAATTTTTTTTTTAAAGTGTGTTAGTATCTGGCACTTCCAAAGTCTTGTGGAAACAATTCTACCACATCAACTGGTTGTCCCACACTTGTTTTTATGGGTATTGCAAATCTCTTCCTTTCTTGACAGAGGAAGCCCTTGGCACTCTAACTTAGTTTTACAAGTAAATTCCATGCAAATGAAAATTAATTGTTCCCCTAAGGTTTCTGCTGGGGTTTTTAATTTTTGTTTGTTTGCTTGTGTTATACCTATAAAAGGCAGCCATGTCCTTCTATACTTTAGGAAGTATTTGCATGTTGTCTTTGCTTTGCATAGGAAACTGATGACTGCTTGTAGATCTAGGGGAATAAACACACAAACATTTGTTTAGAGAGTAATTGCTAACAGATTCACAATAGTTAGAAAATGACAGAATCATACTATCTCTGAAATTTTCTTTTTCTCTCTGTACATTATGGTGCCATGTTTATGGAATGCTTTAACACATCATTTTATTCCGATGGAAACCATTTTGCCCACTAACTACTGTTGACTTTGTTTCAGATAGCTTGGTGACTATGGTTTCCTTTGCATCAGAACAGAGATTTTATCACAGCTGCTTAGACTGGCTGATTAGCAATTTAATGGGATTTAGCTGACCAGAAATGAAAGGACAGACAGCTCTAATGGCTAAAAGGCTGTTAGATTTATATAAGCCTTATTACTAAATGGATTGCCTCAAGTATTACAGCAGCCATTTCCTGAATTTTGAGCCCAAATGGATACATGCTTCTGCTTATACTGGAATTTAAGGAAGTGACAGACAGAAGGATTTAATTGGATTAGTCTACTGGTCTACAATATAAATTTAGTATAATAGTAAGTAATAGTATCCAATATAAAGAATTCCTTAGGCTTGGGGACCTAGAAATGTCCTACATGCAATAGTTCTGATTTTGGTGCAGTGGCGTAGGATGAGATATAATTAAGGGAACACACTGACTTAGTATGGATATAGGACTTATAGCCTTGTATATCCTCATTGAGAACAAGCTTTTATAAAGTGTAAGAACAGGATGATGCATAGAGGAAAAGGAATACAGTGAGCAGAAGTAATGATTTGATCTAAAGGACATGTAAATATTTTCATTACAAAGCATTCCTCACATTTTTTGTTTTATCTCCATACACTAGAATATTATATTTGATCTTTTCCCCATTTTACCGCTCTATTGGAGGTGTGGAGAAAAAGACATGCTGAAAAACTCAGTAGTTTCTGATGTGTTGTCTGATTAGTCATCCACGTACTGCTTTCTTACTAATAGAGATTCCTCAAAGTAATTCAGTAGAAACTTTGAATGGTTTGAAGCCCAAAGGTATCCTGTACAGATTTACTCATTCTTGGAATGAATGGAGCAATGAACTTAAATCTTCTGATGCTCAGAAAAATAACGTAAAAATACAACTCTATTTCTATTAATTTATTATTTTAAGGTGATAGAGATTTCATCTGAATGCTTGCTCAGGTATAAAGAAATGCTCTGCAGAAAAAATTACCTACTTCTTACCATTAAATTACCTGTACATTAGAACCAAAGGACATCCTTCTTCACCATCCTACTGTCAATATATAGCACAGTACATGCAAAAATAAAGGATAAACCACTGATATCTTGAGGACTGTCCTCATCAAAACTTTTACACAGATGTGAATGATTTCAAATCATGCTAGGCAGTAAAGAATGAAGATTGATTCCTCCTTATCCTTAGCAACATGACTAGAGGAGCCCAAAGCAGCCTCAACAACAGGTATCCTTGGGTGATCTGGTGAAAATCTCAGCTAAAAAAGATTCAGAAATAGACAGTCATGGCAAGTTTTCTGCAGGAAGGGCCAAGCCCTCCTGACATTTGTTTAAAGGTCTTTCTATACCATTGCTTAATCAATCAGATAGAATAGGGAAATTTTTGTCTCCAGCTGAAGTTATCTGTTACCATAAGCATGATCGGAGACTTCATTGTTCTATTCTGGCATGGTAAAATCTGCAATGAATTCTTGTAATTCATCTGACTGATGCTGTAAGCATAGCTTGCCTACTGTGTTCTTGATCTCTTAAAAAGAAATTGCTGTATTTCTTTCTAATGCAAGTTTACTAAGAAAGTGCATGATGTACATTGCAATCAAATGGCTCCAATATTCTACTGGCAAGGCATAAATTACCTTGTCACTCAGGTAGAGTAGTCTATACATATGCAAAGCACTATGGAAACGTTCTTACCATTCAGTGAAATGATTTGTAGAAGTTATATGGATGTGCACACATTTCTTTCATGGTTTTAGAGTCTTGCTGTCTTTGTGTCCTCATTTGCAACAATAACCAGTCTACAACAAATCTCACATAATTAAACTGAACAGAATGACACTTTCTTTAGTGAGGGTAATTGCTCATACGTTGCCCCTGTGTAATGAGTCACCATAAACCTGAGGATGTGTTAATAAGTTTGCACAGCCGGCACTTTGGGCTGGATTCTGGCTAAATAAGGGCATCTTAGCAAAACATTCCAAGCGTCATGATGTTTCAAGCTACAAAATAGCCTCAATTAGGAAGCAGATTTTACACTGCAGTATTTATCTTCCCTTGCATTTTCAGCATGAGCAGCTGAGAATTTAAACACCCAGAAGTTTCTCTGCTGCTAGAATGGGAAACATGTTCACATTCACAAACTTTTAATAAAACCATACCTTCACCTAGTATTTTTCAAAATTGAGTACTCCCCCACTTAGACAGGTTGTCTGGGCTTGTCTAAAACCTAACACATTTCACGCACTTACCTAATTGGCAGATGGATTTTGGCCAGGCTTATTGACCTCAGAGAAAAATTAATCAGTGCTTTGGTCTAGCTCATGCAGTTACTCAAATAATATTTTCAATTCTATATAGAAAGTTAACAAAAATGTAACAGGAATGAAAAAAAAAATAAAGGATTTTGTAGTATAGAGACCTTAGACTGATTATGAAAATTAGTGTTGCAAATATACTGGCAAAATGCTATTTGGAGGATTGAGGGAAATAAACACAGTAAAACATTGGTAGGATATTTAGGAGGAAGTTTAGAATGTATGAACTAATAACATTCATTTTGTACTTGAGAAAATACATCTTGAACAGTAACGTGGGCATCAGAGGTCAAAAAACTACAGATAGCACTAAAGAAGTTCTGGTTTTCAGGAAGCTCTTCTGCTTAGTAAGTGCAATGAAGCACTTTCCCAGATGAGTTTCATGGTGGACAGAGTTCAGCTACAAGTGTATTATTGGTATTTCACAGATCATATTTATTTGGAGTTTACTACTGCCTTCTAGAAAAAGCCCATCTGATTAAAGGCTACTTTAAAGAATGACTTTAGAATGTGTTTCAGCCATGAACTCTTTGACATTAATGAAATAACTCATCAGCACCCATGATGTGCAACTCAGCAAGTGAAATGCTGTTCAGCAAAAAAACTAGTAACTTTTGATTCAGTCACTAAGTAAATATTTGTAGCAGTGTGTATAGGTGCAAATGCTGTGGAAATAAAAATTTTAAAAAAATCAGAAGAAAGTATGACACAAGGTATATCATTTGATGATGGATATAAAACGCAATCAGCTGTCTCCAGTGGCACTACCACTCAGTCATGAGGTTGTTATTCCCAGTCAGAAGAATGAGGCTAGGCTTCAATTTAATTCTGAAAAGGAGCAGAAAAAGAAGGAAATAGATAGCCAATATCCAGGTTCTGAAATGGAAGGTATTGCAGGCAATAAATGGCTCGCACGTAGCTGCAGGATGAACTAAGCATCACACAGAAGCAGAAAGGAAGGTAGAAAAGACTAGACTGATGGGGAATGGGCTTTTTTAATATTCTGAATGTTGCTCATCATTCATGTGCTGAAGAAAAATACATCCAGAAATGTAATGCTTCAAGCAAACATTTTGAAATATCTTTGGTGAAATATTTTAGACAGCTGGTCATATCTCTGATCAGCAACCAGAGAGGAGAGGAGAGTCTTCCCCGCTGCATCATAGCCTTTCTCCTCTAATATCTGTTGAATTACCCACTTCTTTATGAGATACCAGTTTGTACCAAGTATTCTGTAACACTGACCTCTCATTAAGTGCCAGAAAAATACATTACGAAGATTTATTGACTGGAATGATAAGCAGCAAGTCAGGATGCCTTGATGTGGAAGCAATATAAGGTAGCTAGCAGTCAGGCATGTTGCCTACTTTTGCACTGGCCATGTCTCCCTGATGTTCCCCTGCCAAAAAGCATACATCATCTTAGTGACCCTGAACACATATCTGACGCACATCAAAGTAAAATTGAAAGCAAAGAATTCAGCAGCGTCAGGGCAGGAAAGTTCATCAAAGCATATTCTTCATGGGGACTTAGGAAAAAATGGGCTCAGACACCTAACTCGTTGCTTACTGTGTGCTCACAGTGTGGCTTATAAGGGACTCTTTATTTACATTAACCTTAACTCTATAAATAAATGTTTTAGAGAAGGAAGGAGATGTAATATTTTTTCTTCTTCTTCCTATGTTGACAAGTACCCTATCTTCAAGACAGTGGGCATAATCTGAAGCAGGACTTTCAGGACTTTTTTTATATCAGTTTATCTGAGAAAGGATGTCATTACCGTCTGGAAAGTGGCTATTGTAAACCTTAGCAACCATTCAGCTATGATGGTGGTGGCCACCAGACCTACAAGCCTGTCTGAGAGCCAACAAGGTAATGGCTTCAGAAGATATGAGATCTGCCTTCCACCTGCACAAACATATACGGTTATGTAAGCTGAAAAAGTTACATGCTTTGAATATGTAAGACTAGAAAAGTGCATTGTTCCCTCTCAGTGTGATCTTGGGACATGGGTGTACAGCCACAAGGCCTGTGGGTTAGGGATTTTGAGGCAGGACATGATGTGACCATGGGAAGGAATCAAGAGTATCAGTACATATCCAGTGCTCACTGAATCTTGCAACCATTCCAAAACCAGCAAGTACTACTCAGCTGATTCAGTCAGACCTCATGTCTTGGCACTTGAAATCATACTAGAGCTGTCTCAATACCACATGTATCAAGGCTTTCTTGTGGTGTCTACAGTCCATATAAAATGCAGATCAGCATATACTCATGTGTAGCTGTTGAAATTTGAAACTTACTGTACCAGCTAAACCAAATTTCAGAAAATGTGGCCATGTTGATAGAAGTCAATGCTAAAACAGCCCTAAGAAATTTCTCAGCACCATTTATTGATACATCACTATATTCCTTCCCTGTCTCTACTGTATCTCTGCTATGACCCCACATTCAGCCTTTAGGGAATGTGAAAACATTTACTTTTTTTTGGTACATTTTTCAACACATTTTCTCCTTCCCTGTATTTCAGCAGGCCTCCTGCATGCATGCTGTCTTGCATATTGTATTGGGTCTGGCTGAGCTGGAGTTTATTTCCCCACAGTAGCCCTCACAGTGCTGTGTTTTGCATTGGTAGCTAGAAGGGCGTTGATAACACTGTGGTATTTTGGCTACTGCCGAGCACAGCACCAGCACTGTAACATTCCTTCCTCAATCAAGGGCAGGATCCTGGGAGGGGACACAAGTAGACCAGCTGATCCAAACTAACCAAAGGGATGTTCCAGACCATATGACATCAGCTCAGATACAAAAGCTAAGGCAAGGAGCAGGAAGGTGGGCATTCACTGTCTGCAGTGGTTGCCTGCTGAGGAATCGTCAAGCATGTTGAGGCCCTGCTTCTCGGGGGTGGCCAACCATCACTGCTCATGAGATGTGGTCTTTTGTTCCACTTCTCTATTGCCCATGCAAGATTTTGCTTTGCTATCACTTTAAACAAACCATGTTATCCCAACCCACGAGTTGTTTTCCATCTTACTCTCTCCCCTGTTCAGCTGGCAAATGGGAGTGATAGAGCAGCTGGGTGGGGACCTTGTATCCAGCCAAGGTCAACCCATCACAAATGTAACCCACAAGTCTTCACAGGATTGTGCTTTGGATCTACTTCTCCTCCTTCCAGATGTTTCCTGTGATTGAGATGCAGTCCTTCCCCCGTGGCAGAGACAAGTTGCTACCTATTGGATGTTGCAAGCCTGGAGTGTGTGGAAGAAGGGAGGAAGACAAATGAAACAGATTTTTTGCACCATTCAGCAAATCTTTTATGACCTGATGTTGGAGAGACACGAGGCAATACATTGAGGAAAAGGGTGGGAACTGGATGATTACATCTGTAAAGTGTGCAATCAAGAATTTCATAAATCTTATTCCACCTCTTTTGAGCCCAGAATTTATCTGCTCAAATGCCTAGAAAGCAATTTTTTTCTTTTCATAATGGCATTTTGAAAGAAACCCCTGTAACTGGGGCATTGTGTCTTAGTGTAAGCACAGGCCTTATGGATTTCCACACATTTCTACAGCACTAAGTGCTTTTCTGTTGAGTCTCTTTGTAAGCTACATCAACTGTTTACTTGAAGATGAACATATGCATGCATTTTCAACACTTGATACAAATGTCCATATGAGACAGACAACCAGATAGACAAATTATATTTGTTACATAATGTGTATGTTTGTATCTATTATACATGTATATGATGCTATTTGTGCATATAATGCCCTTTCTTACAATATACAGATAACTAAATACTTGATCAATTCTTCACACACCTCTTTTTTCCTCATAATTTTTTAGGGTATATGTTTTTGAGCTTATGCTGAATGAGATATACACCAATATTTGTGGATAAGATCATAGTGTTGTAGTGCATTGAAGCAAATCATTCTTCTTACATCCTTCATTCTATACAGAATAAAGAGCACAATCTTCTAAAACAAATACTGAAATGTAGAAGATATGGGTTTATAAAACACACATAGAACTGGTAAGTGACAGAAATGTATATAGGAAGCTCAACTCGTTATCAAACTCATCTTCCTTCTCCAGCAAACTCATAATCTTTCTATTTTAGAAGTTTGAATTATGCCTAATTTAGCTGTGTGGTACCTCCAGTCAAACCCAAGGATGAATGTATTTTGTCATCAAACTTAAATAAATAAAATGTCTTTCTCAGTTCACTTAGTGTAGATCCTTGACTGATGCTGTAGAAATACCTGCTGGCTGTGGGTTCTGGTAACAGAAAAGCATACTTATGTTTATTCATCACGTTTAGGACATATTTATTATATCTGAAAATTCGTTTGCACAGCCAGTCTTATGCAATGCATGTTGTGGGTCTCACCACAATATCTTAGATGTTATGCTGCAGCTTCTAGAGCAGAGTAATAATAGTAATCTGATTAGCATGATTATGAACTGGTATTATGTGCCTTTTGTGTGTGTCTTTAATTACAACATCATCTGCATTTGCTCTGGGTAGGACATCTTACCAAGGTCATTTTCTTGCATGAATGAAGCATGGACTCAATCAGAACTTACTTTCTCTGCAGTTACAGCAACCATTTTTTTTTTTTAACTTTCCAATTTCTACTTTTCTACATTGCATACACATGCTCATGTTCTTTTACATACTGCTATTTCCTCAGATTGCTATAATTCAGATTTATAATATAGTGAACTGCAATGTCAACGAAGCCTATTATAGTTTCTGACTGTGTAGCTCATGGCACAAAAAATCAGTGGTCAAGTTGATCTCTTTAAAGGCACTATGATTGTCCCAGCTAAAACAGAGCTATTCCATGTTCCCTTTTTTTCAGCTGGATACTTTATTTAGTTTTATTTCAGCATTTTCCCTGAAAGAGCCAGGCATTCACTTTTGATAGCTGTAAGCATTCCATGGAGATGGAATCAATCACCATCATTTGAACCAAAAAGGCACTGACTGACATATTAAAATGGTTTTTCTCTTTTGACTTAAAATGTCACCTCTTGAGTTGTACGTTGATCACAGCATTCAGCATTCTCAGAGGCTGGCCATGGTCTAACACTGACTCACCACAGAGATTTTCAGTGAGATTTTTTTGCTTCCTAGCACCTAATTGGATTGAAACTATTCCTTTGATAGTCTATATCTGTGATCATCTTAAATTAAAATTTCATTCAGGCCTTTATTTGATTTTTTTTTATATTAGTAATTTTCTGAATTCCTGGGATCTTAAAAAAAAAAAAAAAAAAAAGTTTACAGTTTTTCACCCCCTCTGCCAGGTACTATAGGTTCCATAAATCGGTGCTCTGGCTTACACAGTTCATTTCCAGCACCTCTTTCCTACCTGTAAATAGGTAAGTATTTTTGACAGACACTAGGAAAAATTAAAACATAGAATTACAGGAAGAGGTTATTTTCAGTCTTGCAAACAAGATATTTTTATGAAAAAGGAAAATGTTTTGAAAAGCTGCTATCTGCTAACTCCTCTCCCTGTATCTCTAGAATTCTTTTCTCTTTTTCTCTTGTGATTCCTCTTAGAGTGTCACTGAATTTTTGAAGGAACAGCACAGCATAGCACATGGTGCATTTAGAAGATTAATGAAGAGGGTTCTCATAGTACGAAGAAAGTGCAACAGACTAAGAACAAATGAGAGGCTGAGACTGAAAAATGTCAAACTTTGGTAGAATACTAGGGGAAAATTAGGGAAATATGATACAAATTATTGAAGTGACATAGAAGATATAAAAATCTTCTTGCATTATTAACACACAATTAGAGAGAAAACAAAGATTTATTCTATACTGACAGATAGGAGGATTAATCAGCAAAATATAACTTTATGACATTTAGTAGCAAACTGTCAAGTTCTAGTTTATCTGGCTCTGAAGATTCTGTCTTATGTGCTCTGACAGTAACGGGAGAGATTTCATCCAAAATACAAATCATCCCAATACATTTACTTGTCAACAGAATAAGCTTTATCATGCATTGTAAAACAAATACAGCAAAAAACCTGTATGTCAAGAGCAGCAGGGAATGTATGTCAGAGTTGCATCAAGTTCCTGATACTCAGGTTTTTCCATCTTGTACCTCTAGACATTGTGGACAGCAGATTGCACCTGTGGGGCTGCAACAGATAGGTCTTGAGCAAAGTGTGTAAACATTTATATTACTTTAAAAATACACTGTGGCACGATACCTTACATAGCATAGACCTTCTTTAATTTGAGCAGCATATTCAGTAGTTTCCTTGAAAGAGTGTGATCCAAAGCAGACAGCAGATTCAAAGCAGTCAATCAGTTGAAACCAAAATTCAGTTTCAGTTTATGTAGGTTCTGCTAAATAAACAGCCCAGTTTCAGTCGGCCTGAGTTGAGACAGTATTCAAACCTGGTGATTTTAATAGCTTTGCCTTCAAGAGAATGCAACAGAGAGGAGAAAAACATCTGGTCTTTTTTAATTTTCATCTAAATCAAATGTTTCTGTCTGTTCTAATAATGTAGAGTATGAGAAGAAATGTAACATTTAGAGTCCTGAAAGTTTACAGAAAGTCTATGTAAAGAGCTGTATAACATTATGTCAGTACTTCTTAGCAGTGAATTAGATAGCATCAGTTTTGTTCTGTCTGTAAGGCCAAGAAAAACAAAGCCCAAACATTTTTGTCAAAATAAATAATGCTGATCTTGCCCCACAAGCAAAATATAATGTTGGGTTTGGTTGTTTGGGTTTTTTGCTTTTAATAGTAAATATAATCAGTCTCTGAAAGGGTTGGGTTATTTGGAAAGCTATTATTGATCTAAAAAGTCAGAACAATTTGATATTTTCCTAATAGCCACAATACTTGCACAGAATGCTGATTACAGTGAAAGAAAAATTGGGATCTCATACTGTGGATGTAGTGTATGTGTGTATTCACAGACAGATAGATAAACCAGTAGAGAATGTGTTCCATCATCTTTGCATTTTTTTATCATTGCTCTTCACCTGCCATTTTATCAGACAGTGATGTAAGAAACATGCCTCTCCTCATTATCTGCTTTAGATGGACTATATGAACAAATTTTATATTATCTACAAATGAGATCATTTCACCCTTCTTTTGCTTCTCCACAATTTGAAAATATACCGGCTCCAGCCGGTAACCTCCTACCACTGTGAAAAGCTGTCTGTAATGAATGGGTAAAAGACAGTCTGATGTTCACTTCAATCTGTAGCTTAGTTCTAAAGGCTTTAAAGATATTTTTGCACAGTCATAAAAAAAAAAACCAAAACAGGATGTGTCACGAGCATGAACATGCACACAAAGGAGACCCTCACTAAGTGAAGGTGTCCCCTGAGGGCCCCTTTTGCTATCTTTAAGGTAGCCTAGCTGGTACAAAGGATGTGCAACACGAGGACAGTAGGGTTCAGTGGTATTACAGGTACATGAGTTATGAAAGTCTCCATAATTTTAATAACAAAATCTGCAAGTGAAAAAGATTACAGACAGATGTGATACCTCCTTTCATCCTGCACTTTTGTCTCAGTACAAGAGAAGGAAGGCACGAATTTCAACACTATAATTTTGAAGAGATAAGAAAAGTCATTAACAGGGGAGAGGAAAGGAAAGAAAAAATTTAAAAACAAATTTACAGAGAGTATAAGGGAAAACTGGTAGTGGATGAAGCTGAGTACTGTCAAACTGATTGATGGACTGATGACTTCATAGAGCTGCTGAACTTCATCATGCCACACACTTGATCCCAGAGGCACTTAAATCAAAATTCTGCTAAGCCTAGAGGAGATTTTATCCTTGCAGGCAAACAACTTGAATACTTCAATACAGTAATAAAACATCTAATGATGGACATTTGTGATTATTGCCACATGCTTCACTGCATTTTATTGGTCTGTCCAACATAACAACTGCCCCAGGTATCTAGTAATATACATGTCAGAGTGGTTGATTTGTAGAAAACTAGGATTAAGAGACATAAATTTATAACACATGTAATACCCAGCATACTGGGTGATGCAAAATATCATCCTTTTCCACAAAAGTACAGGAGAGGATAAGCAGACCCTATCTCTGGAACTTTTCCACATTTTTAAAAAGATAGACCTGGATTGGATCCACACCAGTGGAGAAGCTTTACCTGATTTAAAAATTATTTAAAACCTGAACTGATAAAATAATATAACACACTTTCAAAACACATGTAGCTAGTTTCCTCTGGCTGAGAATGTAGATGGACTCCAGAGAAGCCTGCTCATAGTAAATTTTGCTATTCTTCAATTAGTTTTGTCTTTCTGTGAAATGAATTGTAACACCGCATATAGCAGAAACTTCCCTCTCTCTTCCACTTCTTTACTGATAGGACAGCAGAGCAACTATTGAAAAGACATTGATTAACCCTGACCAGTTTGCCCTCATATGTTTGAAGAGTAACATAAAAACCTAAAGTAAACATTTCAAAAGTAACTTTTTCTTCCATAACTATCATTCTCCATTCCTTCTTTTTACTACTTGTTCTCAAGTCGGTCAAAACAGGAGATTTTTTGTACATGTCCTGTACAGATGTTCTGAACTAAATGACCTTCAGGTACAGAATGATGAATGGGCCTCGAGATTATGCATCTAAAGCAAATACTTTTAATTAGGAAGTATTCTTAAGCTTCTTATTCCTCATTAAGTCTATGCAAAACTCTCAGAAAAAGGGATTCATAACATAAGCTCCTTTGAAGGAAGCAATTTTCTGCCCACGTACTCAATTCACTGCCTCCCTTCATATCCCTCCTCCATCCAAAGCATCTTTTTTTTTTTTAAAAAAAGGACTCTAATCTTCTTCCTGAACCACAATTCTTTCTGATTAACCACCACACTCCAAAAAAAGCACATGTAGACACTGCACTTCCTTCTCCACATCTTTATTTATAGGCTTTATATTTTCAAATTATATATTTTTTCTTTCACTCAGAAATGAGTTTCTATTACCAACTCATCTCTTGTAAATAGTAAAGTAGCCATATATAGAAAAGACTTAATCACTAGAGGTCCCAACAGAGTGCTTGATCTATAGAAAAATAGCATTCTTTCAGTTACTGTCTCATTTAATTGCAAATAAAATTACTATGCGTTGCCTTCTGAAACATTTGATTTACTCAAACATGCACAGTTTCAATAAACTGTTAAAGTAACTGTTATAGTCTTTTGCTCTCTTTATTCATTATTTTTTTCTTTTACAGTTGGTGCAGTTTCTCCTGAACCAACATGAGTTTTATCTGGCAGCCACTTATCAAGCACTGGCACTGTTATTACCCAGGAGGCCCTGGCAGAGTAGCAGATAGTGCTTGGATGATTAGTCAGTGTCATGAAGATGAGAGCAAAACTAAGAAACAATAAGTACAGCATTAACATTATAAGGCTTAGAGAGAAAGAAAAAAAAATATTACAGAAGATCCCGGAAAAAAAATGACATTGTTCTTAATCCAAATGGCAGTTACAAAACTAATTAGTTATAATTCACAATGAGCGAAGGTATTTTGTGTTCAAGGGCTTTTTTTAAAATGCTTCTTCTGTGTTTACTTCCCAGGAAAATGTTCTGGCCTTTTTTTTTTACTTAAAATTGCGAAGAAGTTAAGATGACTGGTGCTAATTATCATGCACATTGGCCTCTTGAAATTAAAGGCTGATTATATATTTAAATGGTTCAAGTCCATGCCTGACCCACAAGAAGATAGCAAACTAAGTTTGGAGACTTCACATTATCAGTCAAGTTCATTTTTAGAAAAGTGTATCACATAAAGTTTTGCAATGAATTTCAAATCAGAGTATCACAGCGATTTCATATAGGATAACAAGCCTGAGTTCTGTACCAGCATGCCACATTTCACGGCGTTATTATCACTGTTCATGTGAATCTAGCACAAATTACTAAAAGTAGTAGTAACATTTTAAATTATTTGTAAAAGTTTCCTAGCAGAATTAAATGGAAAGTGTGCCAATCTTCCAAAGATCTCATAAATTTGTAGACATATAAAAATAAATAGAAGGTGAATGAGGAGGACTAGAAAGAATATATAGAAAATATATTCTGAAAATTATATCTGATTGGCATAGCAGCAACTTCATGAGATTAGTCACACATTTTAATATAAAAGATCATCAAATCTCCATAGTAGATGAAGAAGCCAATAAGAGAGGAAATATATAACAAGAAAAAGGTTCCATTCAGTTACAGAGAGCAGGAACTATAAGAGTAAAGAGAATGCATGAGAAAGGCATAAGTGCTGCCTTGACTACAAGGTTATATAAATGGGAGTTTATATGAGTGACCAGAAAAATCACCTTACAAAGAGGACATGCCGATGAGACAAAAACTTTAGGTTGTTCTTGTAAGGTAGGCAAAACCAGATATAGTGTGTCACTCCTAAGATATAAAGAAAGCACGTAAATGGGAGACTTCCAGGCTGAAGCTTCTCCATGATTACAGTATTTTAGGACAAGTGAACAAAAAATGGCAGAGCTCCAAGTCCTCACAGATAAAGAAAATAGAATATTTATTACAAAATAAGTGTCAGTAACCCAGGGAGTTGTTAGGCAAGTCTAATGCTAAAAGGAATTAAGGAAACCTGGCTATTCCTCATAGGAATAAACCAGGAATGAACTGCTACCACCAGAATGAATTGGAATGTGTTGTCAGAATCAGATCTTGTTTCATGATTTCAACATCAAGAAAGCATACAGAAAGTGGAAAGTAGAGCAGGTTATATAAACACTATAGATAAATTCTGTGGCATACAGAGACAAATCAAACAGGGCAAGGGACAAACTGATGTACATCTCACAGGTGTTATCTAGGATATCAAGAGACAGTTATATAAACTCAGGAAAAGGTTACTCAACACAGAAGGAAATCTATGAAAAAAAAAAAACTCAGAGCTGTTCAAAGTTACCCTCAAAATAATGGAATAAAGAGGAGGTAGCAAGCAGCTAACAAAGGGGGCTTTGCAATGGAAAAAAAAAAAAGATGCAAAATAAATATTTTTTTAAAATCAAAAATTAGGGCAAAAGGAGGTGAAGAATTACAAATCAATCCATTCACTTCAACTCATAGAAAGATACCAATAATGAAAGAGAATGACTGTCACTAAAATAAAATTGAAGGACTGAAAATCAAGACAGAGGTCAAAAATATTGCTTCAGATAAACCTGATCTTTTTTTCATCAACAGGAAAAGGGTGGTTGGCTGCAGCCTCGCCAGGAAAGTGGTCTCAGCACCAAGCCTGACGGAGTTCAAGAAGTGTTTGTACAATACTCGCAGGCACATGGTGTGACTCTCATGGATGATTCTGTTGGACTCAATGATCCTTGTGGGTTCCTTCCAACTTGGCATATTCTGTGACTCTGTGAAAACCACCTTTGTGGAAGGACTAACAGGAATATTGTATATTTTGCCTTTAATACCTCTGGCAAATCTTTTATTATTCCAATATCAACCTAGGATGATATGCAGTAGCTCCCAAAACTATTGAAAGAATACAAAACAGCTTTCATAATTATGTTGAAAAAGGTGCCATATATCATTCTTTAGCAAGCTTGAAGAACAGATAATTGAGTGTGTACTGGGGTTCTGTTCACTCCGCTATCTTCAATATTTCCGTTAATATCCTAAAAAATAAATGTTATGCTTATTGATTTAGCAGATTACATGATTCTGGAAAACATGAGAGAAGTATATAAGATAATAT
This sequence comes from Empidonax traillii, assembly GCF_003031625.1. Taxonomy (NCBI): domain Eukaryota; kingdom Metazoa; phylum Chordata; class Aves; order Passeriformes; family Tyrannidae; genus Empidonax; species Empidonax traillii. Next base: position 696,498 of record NW_020955404.1, on the reverse strand, counting down.
GCTCACAAGAAAATGAAAAAATAACCTAAATACTATGCTATTTGATAGGTGCACGTAAAGTATCTTTGCAGGTATAGTCAGCAACACAAATAAAAGATGAACAATAAATAAGGAAGCAAACATTTGAAAAGCAAAGGATCTTGGTAATTTCTGACCACAAGTTAAACACATCAATAATGACCTAGCAAGAAAGGCAAATATCATTTCAGAGTGTAAACAGAAGTGTAATTTACAATTACATGAAACGATACCCCTTCACGTGATTCAGTATTGGTAAAGTTCTCCGTTTGAGAACCACATTCTGCACTTTAAAAGCATTGACCATTTAGAGACTTTCTAGGAAAGAGCAAAAATGATCATGAGCTTCTAAAAATGACCTATGGACAAAGACTGACTGAAGCAAGGAGCAGGTAAGTCTAAAAAGAGAAGGAGACTCCTTGAGTGAATACAAAATACCAGTAAAGATAAAAATCTGCTGCAAACAGGAGGAAAATTATCTATTTTCACAGTGTAGTGTGAATGCAGCCTGAACTGGCAGAGAGAAACACAAGAGAAACCTTTCTAATTGTGCAGTGATAAAGCATTTGAGTAAATAAGCTATGGTTCATGTGCACTCTGTAAATCTTTAAAAGAAGGTTAGGCAAACAGTTCTCAGAAATAAAAAGTAATGTTACTTCTGCCTTGCAATTAGAGAAAAAGAGTAGCTGAAACACTGAAGTTTCTTTTCTAACAAATGTTCTATGATGTCATTAATACACATCATATGGAAAATTTAAGTTACAAGGAGGACAATGAACTCTTTCATATTGGTTTGTATGACATATTAGCCATTTCAGACATTGAAATAAATTTTGCTAGCCTTTTTTTACGTCTCTTGACCTATTCAATATATCAAAAAGCTGTGAGTTTACAACTAAAAGAGCCTATATTTTTTCATTTTGCTATAAAGTGTAGCATAAGCCCTAATGACTATGATGTTGTCTCAGACTTAAATGTGTATTCAAGCCAAAAAAAGTTTCATTTTCTTGTGTCTCCATATATTACACATATAGCTATAAATTTCTTTCTGTGCTTACTCAAACATGTAAGATTCAAACCATTTTTCACCAAAGGAAGTAAACTGTGCCAGAGGATGTGGCAGTAACATTATTCAGCAAAGACAAACTATTACTGTGATTAAGTGGAACATTTTGATACCTGAACTAAGTTTCTGATGAAAAATGGACTTGTAGTGTCACTTGTATTGTGAGATGTTAAAAGGATCTAAGAGGAGTGAGTGGAAGTTCTAATCAGGCTGCAAAAGCTATGCTAGGAGTAGTTCCTGCAGATAAATAACTAAAACATTTGCTGAGCTCCTAGAGACATAAGTAAAGGTTTGTGCTAACTTACAAGCACTTTGAAGACAAAATAGATTATAAGATTTTGACAACTCCATGAGAGGGAATAAAGCCTTCTGGAAATATTGGAAATATTTGCAAATACACAAGGAGTTTAAAACATGACCAGGTAGGTTGTTTTTATTTTTAATCCCCAACTTGAAGGCTCTTTTTAACCTTGGAAATAATTTGTTATGCTCATAATTTCTGCATTCCAACAGGACAGGTCCAAGATTATTTTTTATGTATTCTAAAACCCTTATATAAATTGCTGCTATAAATTGTCACATCCTACTTATAATTCTATATTTATTCTTTACAACAGCAGCCCAATTCAAGAGAATCTGGGCTAATAGAACAGAAAAGGATTATATGAGCAGGCTGATCTGGGGGAAGATAAAGTAAAAAGAGGTCTATTAAAGCAGAAATTTGATAGGAAACAGTCATGGACAACATGGGAGATGCATACAACACAGGAAGAAAGAGGAAGGATCTGGATTAAAATTGGTGCTGATATAAGAGCAGGCACTGGAAGGGGAAGAGGATGTTACAATATTGTCAAACATGAGTCTTCCTCTCTGTGTTTGTATGTGTGTTCAGACATGGAAAGTGTCACATTTGGAAAACTCTTTACTGAAATATTACTCAACCTGAGGGACCAAGACAGAGAGGAGTGAAAGGAGTTCTTACAAAGATTTGTCAGTGCTACTCAGCTCTTTTGTCCTCCACCTGTCAGTATGTATCAGAATACATCAGAACTACTGGAAAAATAAAGCACATTTTCCAACTGAACCTAGTTGGAAACACAGGGAAAAAACAAACATAAATTGTATTACTTTTATATTTATATTTCTTGCTGAGATGGTAATTCTTACCAAAGAGGGAGAAAAATGTTTTTTCTTTCCATGAGATCTAATGAAATTTTTATTCCACATTAAAAAACTACCAAATTTGCAGATTTTTCAGCAATCTTGAACCAATAATCTCAAAGATTTGCTGACATTTTTGTTTTACCAGAAATATAATTTGTCCCCTCAACTTTACTTCTTTGTTACCTTCACTTAATGAAGATTAAAAAAAAAGGTTGTTCTATTTTGCATGTGTAATATGCATTGCACCAAGAAGCCTTCTATTTAAATGTTTGTTCTCATGTCATCCTTGTTCAGTGCAGCATTAGACACAGCAGCACTGAAAGTAATATATAATGAAAATAATAGAAATTAGAGATAGTTTTTTTTTGTTTCTTGCAAATTTGACATCAACAGAGGAAAAATTAAAAGTCTTCACAGAAATACTTTTCTACAACACAAAATGTACTGTGTACATGAATGTGTTTATGTGGCTGTTAATTGTAGATATTCTGTACTTTATGAGAGAGGAAATCCTGCTTGCAGCTAATAATCTTTTCAGTAAAGCACATGCCGGGAAACTTCATGTGCCCATTCACTGAAAATATCTCAAAATATGCTAACAGATTATATTTTTGTTTGTTTTGACAGTTTAAATTTAATTATAAGGGTTTTTAGCACAGAGAATCACAGATTATTCTGAGTTTGAAGGGACCCACATGGATCGCCAAGTCCATCTCTTAAGTGAATGGCTCATGTGGGAATGGAACCACCACCTTGGCACTATTAGCACCACACACTAACCAACTGAGCTAATCTCAGGGTCATAAAAGTATATAATCCCAAATCTGTTGTTTGTGACACTACTGCTAAAAATATGGACTGCCACTGGGTCCCACAAGGAAGGTAGATAAAAAAACCTGGCTTCTAAGTAAAATGTGTTCTGCAAACTTATAGGATGCCGTTCTTGTTAGTCTGAACAGCAGTTACATTTCTTCCAGTATGATATATAGATGATGTTTACTTTTATTAAAACATTCAATCTTATTTCAAAGATTCAAATTCAAGCTAGAAAATTACAAACAAGTTCTTTGAGTTCCTTCAGTACTTCAAATGCAAAATTCAGTGGGTGAAAACAGATTCTTCCCATCATGTGTGGAAAGACAGCATCCTCTGAAGTGCTTCCAAATACAGACCAGCTCTTTGTTTCCTTCTGTCACTTTTGCAGTAGCCCTGAAGAAGCCATCCAGTCCTTAACGGGCATCAAGTCCTTATCAATTCTTCCGCCATCACATTGACTAATTAACACTGTTCAGACTGACTAATTAACACTGGAGACAAAGTGAGGAACAATGTACGCCATAACGTATTGACAATGCAGTTTCAGCTATTGATCCATACAGTAGGTATCTGAAAGGGCAGCACAGAGAATTCCCAATAAAAATCATTCAAGAACATGGACAAATAGTGGATATGGCATTTTTCACAGTTAGAAAGCCTCCATATCCATGGGTACTACTAACTTTTAGTTCTGTATTGTGTAGCACAGTATGTCAGTCTCTTAGCAGCAAAACTAAAAAAAAAAAAAAAAAAAAAAAAAAAAAAAAAAAAAAAAAAAAAAAAAAAAAAAAAAAAAAAAAAAAGAGAGAGAGAACTTTGTGTTGTAGGGATCATCTTCTTTGTTTCTTTACTTTCACTGAGTCAATGCTGAATTCCTAACTGTGCCCCAAGCTGTACAATAAAGAGCTTGGCTGACACTTTATGGTTTTTTACATAAACAAACATTCTATTCCATTGCAGAATCTTTTCCTTTCATTGGACTTAATAAGTAGCACTGTAAAACTGTAATTTTGAAAAAAGTTTTTTCATTTTGTGTAACTGCCATCCCATGGAGACAAAAGATTGCAAAATCAAACAACTATCATGATTTCCAGTTCTGGTTAAACTTCTTGACTTATAGGATTTTATGAATTTGGAGGTTATATAAAAATACATTCTTAATCTACACTTGTCCACATGTTGTTATGGAAATTAATTTTTGTTGGAGAGTAATTTCTGAACAGGTATTTTGGTTTTATTGTGGTTTCCAAATAGGCAAAGAATTTTAGTGGTTTAGTTGCCATCTTAACAGGTCAGCTCAAAATTGTAAGGTATGTATGCATTTGATTGTGCTGGTGGATTAAATATACAGTATATAGGTACAATTAGAGAAAGCAGTAAACATTCAGCAGTAACCAGAGAGAAAGACCAATATGGGAGAGTGAGTACATACTATTGAGTCGAACACAGTCATACTTCACCGGAGGTGGTGTGTGTGTCACAAGATTCTGGTCACTGTAGGTGAACATGTTGTGGCTTGGCGAGGAAATGGTTAGACAGAAATCTGATGCAGCTTTGGTAAAAACAGGTCACTATGCGCAGGCTGTGAAACACACTGTCTCCCTCATAGAAAGAGCTGACAAAGAAATTTTGGAAAACAAAATGAAAAATTTAAAACAGAGAGGCCTCAGAATAGCACATGACTGAAACAAGGCTGCAATCCCTCTTTATTCATTTGGATGTCTGTCTGATTAAGCACATGCTTGACTCCTATTGAAATAAACAGAACATGAACATAAGCCAAAGTATGTTACTGAAGAGGAATCAAGTGGGGAACTGAACCAGAATAAATAGCTTGAGTATGGGAGGTACTTCAAGAAGAGAGTTGGGACATCTGTTTGCAGTTCAGTGATAAGCAAAAGTTTCTTTAATGATATCTAGAGAAAAGCTTTGAGAAAATCCCAAGATTCTTCATCCCAGCAAATCACCATATCCCTTCAAGTGGACTCATCACCTTGGGCTACCTTTCCAAGACAATAAACAGAAGTCAATCCGTTGAAACAGAAAAAAACCTAACAGCAATAGCAAATCCTGAATATAACAGCAGCAAAATTTCCTCCCTTATGAAGTTATCTTCATGCCTGCAATCCTGCAATTCCCCTATGCTATGTGTAATTATATCTTATGTAATAATGGCATCTGGCAGATTGGATTGGGGCAATATGTCACTCAAGAGCACTAATTTATTTGCCAAAGATCTTAGCTGTCTGTGTAGCATAGCAAGGAGAAAAGGAAATAAACAAGCAGAAGAAAACTCTAATTTAATTGGTATAACACAAACCTGATGGGCTAAGTAGTAGTTTATGGAGTGTTAATACATTGTCCAAGAAGGGCTGGCTAGGGAACGAATAAAGGATGTAGCATTTTCTCACCCATTAAAGATGCAAATAATTTATATGAGAGATGGAAGCTAGGAGTTAAACCTGCTGCATGGTGAAAAATGGGGAAAGAACACTATTCAAATGGAGCTATATACAGACCAGTTTCCCACAAGCATCATTTGGAGGTGGGTTGTTTTTTGGGTTGTTTTTTGGTGAGTTAAAAACATTAAAAAATTGGAGAAAGCAGCTAGGAGGACCCTTTCTGTGCATTTGAGTCTTACCAGCAGGGGGAAAAATCAGGGTAGAATGCAGCTTCAGTAAGGGTGACCGTGAACTCAAAAGTGCATAAGAGAAAGGGAATGAAGGAGAACACAGAAACATAACCCATTTTGGTTTTAAGACTGAATTCCAAAATTTCTTGTGTAAGACCTCACAAGAGAAGAGTCTTAGAGGAAAAAGTCTTAGAGAAAAGGTGACATTTCCTCAAGGAAATAAATGACACAGTAAGTACAAGTTATCCCCGTGCAGAGAAAAGCAGGCAAACCACGGCTGAACTTCAGCTAAGGAAAGGAAAGGATAAGAAAGTGAAAATTATCTTAGATTATGAGAAGTGTATAAAAAATTAGACTTTATAGAAGTAAGTGCGAAATGCTAAAATATGACCTGCAAGAGAAAATAAAAAAACATGAGTAAAGTGTGTTAATAGTTTAAAAAAAAAAAAAAGTCCATTAGGAATTTTAGTCCAACAGGGATAGAAAACTATCTACACATGATGGTGGACCAAAGTGTTAAGGAGATTTTTCCATTTCTCTTTAATAGGTCAGTTACAATTCAGTGGAGCAGTACAATCTAGTGTCAGTGTCAAAGGTATAAAGCCTCATTGTACAATTGGAAAAGAACATGTCAGGGAGAATTTGAAAGAAATATATATTTTATTAAGTTGTTTGATCTTGATTAGTTTCTTTCTGAGCAGTTTGAAACTTATCCAAATTTCTTTTAGGGTCATTACATATGTGTGAACTCATAAAGGAAATAGAGGTACTAGAGGACAAGAAGGGGACAAGATGGTGATCACATTTTAAATGAAGAAAAAAGAGCATATGGAAGAAAACAAACCAGCAGCAATTAGCACGGATTTCTGAAAAACATTGTCTTCAGAAGAGCTTGGTTCTATCATCAGGTAGCATAACTTGTGAAAAGAAACAGTAACTGTCACATAACTTGGCTTTTAATACAGTTGGAGACAACATTCTCATGAGCAGATTAAAGAAATATGGCATATATGAAAGGTGAGTGATAAAGCAGCTGAATAATTGTACCAAAACAAATATTAATCAGTGGCTCTCTTTCAAGCAGAATGATACTGAATTGGGGCTCTGCAGAGTCCATTCTGGATACAGTTTTGTTTAGTACTTTGCTTTTATATATATATATATATATATATATGCATAGATATATTATTTGTAGATTACACGGAGATGAAGAGTACAATAAGCTTCCTGGAAAACATAATTAAAATTCAAATAGGAAGAAATACATGAAAGATTTTTTTATTCAATAGGAACAAGGAAAAGGTTATTGTAGAAGATTTCATTCACAAATTGAGCAGGAAGAATAAACTATGGAAATACAGGTTGGGTTAATGGAGATTAGGTAATTAAACATTAAAAAAAACTCATAATTGATGTGAATTGTAAACTGTAGAGAATTGAAAAATATCATACTATTGAGAGAAATGCAAAACTGATTTGAGGAAGTTGAGAGAGTTATTGAAACAAAACAAATGAAATAATTCTCCTTATCCACAGCACTGGGAAGTCTCAGCTGCAATTTCTCAGCTAAGTTACTGGATTCTTTAAGAAAATATAGCAAAACTATAACAGTGAAGCTGAGAATAGTGGGAACATAGGTGCACATATAGTAGGTTGAAAATATGCTGAAATTCAGAGCTTGTGGGATAAAATCTAGCTAAGAATGAATGATCTGGGACTTATTATGACTAATCAAAGTAGAACTTCCTGAGTGGGGATGCATAAAAACTGCCTACAGGTAGTCATTGCCACTTTACTTCTTTTAAGAGAACTTCTGCATTTATTGAGAAGTTCCTACACTATGGCATTTTTGCTTTCGGAAATGGGAGAAATCCTAAGGGCCTGAGCTCTGGATACTTCAGGCAGAGAAAGTTCATACGGTGAAACAATTATAACTTTAAAAAATCGTTGCCTTTTTCTACACTCAAGCATTCCTTCTGCACCCTGCTCTGTCTACTCTTTCATATCAAGCACAGGACTGCAATGAAGTTGAAAATATTGCACCATTGTGTGCCACAAAGTGTGCAGAGGAACATTTCCATGCGCAGTACAGCCACAAGGTGACCCAGAAGCACTCTTAACTAACCATATTGAGTCCTGCTGGTATCATTTCGGAAGGGGACTCAAGGAATGCTTATAAGCAACCTCATGAACAGGATACTCCTTTTCATGGAGACTATGTTCCTATTTTCAGAAATTTCTGAAGTCGCTGAGCATATCTCACTTTGCCCACTTTCTGTAACCTGCTTTTGAGGGGTAGGAGATGGTAAAACCTTGCCTTCACTTGAGACACAAGAAGTGTGTGATCGCAAAGAACTGAAGTAGTGATACAATTGAGGAATGGTCCCAGAGTGGACACCTTCCACTTTCAACAATGAAATCTTCCAAAAAATACAAGAAAAAATACTCCTTAAGAAAAAAGGAAAGGAAAGACAGAGAACAGTGTAAGAAGAGAGAGTTAGCATATGGCAATGTTAGATGCTGTGGTAACTTTGACATCTGCATTTTCTAGTCCAGGTGTTAATGATATATTATTTCAGAAGAGTTTTCTTACCCATCCTAATTACCTGCTTCTTGCCTCCTTACAAAGCTCACATATGCATTTCAGTACTGGAGTAGGGCTCTTCCACAAGGACATGGAGATTATCAAATATATTTTGCTTTATATTTTAAACACAGACTCAGAATCGAAAAGCAAGATTACACTTATATCCAGGAATTACACCACTGACCAGTTCCTAAAGATACTAGGGGATGTGTAAAAGACAGGGTTTGAGCAAGAGGCTTTGACAAAAATCTGAGACATTACCTTCCCCCTTTCCAATGATATATTTTATCCTTGTGGGTTATAATAAGAAGACAGTTTTTTGAGGGGCAAGCTCACAAGGACATCAATCAGAAGTGTTCAAAGTAATAACAAGCCCAAGGGACTTCCATATGAAACAGTCAGTCACAGAATTATTATAGAAATTGTATTACTTAAATTATAGTTCTTTCCTCTGCTCAGCAGTAACAAGTGGACAGGGAACACTTCAGCAAATTAACCAAATGGTAGATGGTTGCAATGGTTGTTTTTCTTGAGCCAGTAGTGGGGATATATCCCACTAATCCTTAATCAAGCTTTACTTCACAGTCAGTGGCTTTTCACTTTGGTATTCCTTCATTTGCTTTTGCTAAGAATTATTATCAAAAATATGCGTATCATTTGACAGTATGAAAGCCAGGTCAAAGCTGGGTGCTGAAAAGCGCTTTTGAAAGCACTGTGCTGGACCTCCACAAGCACTGCATTTTGTGGAGACAGGTCTTGCCTTCTCTAACTGCTCAAAGGTTGGGTCTTCCTCATCATCATACCTGATGGTCTAAATTCCTATTTGGAATGTGGTTATAAGAAATGACACAATCAATGGTTGATGATTTAAGAAAAAAATCACTACCTGTTTTTGACAAAAAAAGAGATTGAGTCATCCCAGAATGGTTTGTAGGGTTTTTGTCTAAATTTATCCCACCTTTAAGTCCTTGATCTTTTCTCTCTACTATTCATGCAGGCACTGTTAAGTGTCACATTCTAAATATTATTTTTCTTCCAGCTGTGGCTGAAATTTTTATGCTTAGAAGAAAGAAATGAGTGATCTTTTCTAACGTTTCCTAAGTCACTACTATAAAAATGGGAAACCCCCATTTCTTAGATCATTGCTTTCACATAAAAGCATTCTCTGCTTGAAAGGTCATGCTCTCTAAATAATATATACATAAAAATTAATCTTCTGTCCTTGAATTTAAACTGTTATAAACTTAAAGGCAATGGGATAAACTGCCACCTTGATTTTAATTTAGCTCAGTCAGTGTTAAAATATTGGCCATTATTCTCTGTAAAACCATCTGTGGATCAGCATGATGCAGTTTCTTAAAAAGGCAGTGAAATCACCTACTGCTCCAAGTCTCATTTTAACATCTACTTCTTCATCTGAGCATCAGCAGTTTGCTCTTCTGTCCTTGGAGAAATCTGGAAACCTCCCCAAGAAACAAGTTAGAAAAAATGGACGATGAGGGTCTATTAGGCAGGGTTACTGCCTTTAACTGATTGCCTAACACCTCTAGCATGGTAACATGACTTTTTTTTCCCCCAAGAGAATGAAGCTCAAGCTTTTTTTTGGAGCAGTTGAAAACAGCTTTTTAATACCTGCAGAGATTTTTTCATACAAAGAGCTGCACTAATGAAATGTAATAATACTATCCATACTATGCCTCATACAATCAAATCAAATTTCTATTCACTTCCAAAAGTAAATAAACAATTTTTGTGTTTATTTATCAAACACACAACTTGTCTAATACCTCTAGGAAGACTCTCTTAATTTTTGAAGCTTTTGTTTTCAGAATTTTCCGTCGAGTTTTATAGCTGTATGACTAAAAAGAGTGAGGGTTTGTCTGAAGAGAAGTGCCATCATAGCTATCCTCAAAAATTAACTTTTCCAAAATGGGTCAAGGAAGAATTTCATATTACAAAGGTTGAGGTGCATTCATTTCTAGAACATAGAAAGAAATGAAATTTATTTGAAACAACAGTGTAATTGCTTTTCGAAATACTTCAGCAAAGATCAAATTAGTATCAAACCAATTTTTGTACAGCGAAAGCCCAGACACATTAGAAGCAGAAAGGTGAGCTGCTGAGAAAATACAAACACAAGGGAAGACTGTGTGCATAAACTGTGTAAGAAACAATTATTTCCCATTTTACAAATGTTTACATTATATCTTTACCTACAATTTACCCTCTATAAACTTTTTTCTCTTTTGTAAATGCCATGTCAGGCTTTAATATAGCAGGGTTGGGAAAGAGATTAAAGACTTTATTTGCAGTATGCCATGGAATTTTGCAGACATTCTCATAGCAACAGCAAGTAAAATACATTCCTTAATAGTATACCTTAATTTAAAAGCTTTGCAGTTGCTTTCATTCATCTGATTTTTATCCAGGCAAATAACTGAAGTTGTCATTATCCCTTGGAGGTGTAAGAATGCAGAATATTAATGTTAGGTCTGGAGAGCACTGCATTCATGCCGTGCCCAAATGCTTTGTTGCTCGAAAACATTTACTTCTGCCAACTTCTAGCGCACAGCTACTGAAGTGGAATTATCATGCTGTTCTGACTTTGATAACCATATAAAAAAATTTTACATACTATTTCTCATATTCTTGATTCAATAGCCACAAATCAATATTCAGCGTCAAGAATGTCAAATATATTCATGGGCTTAGGAGTTATTAAGTCTTGACAGCAACACAGCCTGATCAGGACGTTCAGTTAGATGCATTTTCAAATATTAAAGCCATTTTAACTACAAACTTTTGCTTTTTCTTTTTTAATATGTACCCATTCTAAAAAGGCAAGATATCAATCATTAATTTCTGATGCTCAAAAATCTATCTGACAATATAAAAACAGAAGTTGCAGGGTTAATCTGACTATTGTATTTTATGTATCACTTGAATAATCAAAGAGCTGAGAGGTGTTTTGCAGCTTAAAGACAGATCTAATTACTTGCAACAAAAAGTAATTTGGCTTTGTCACTGATTTTTTAATTTTTTTTTTCTGAATCCACCCTGACTTTTCATCTCATGAAGAGAGACTCCCAAATAACCCTGAAAAGGCATAAGTCTGTTTTTATATAAAACCTTCCATTGGCACAGAGAGATATTGGGGAAGAGAAACCTAATAATCTTTGGCTAAAAAGTTGCCTATAAAAAGCTATCTCTAAGTTGCTTTTCGGTGCTTCACAGATCTTTCCCACAATTCATCTCTGACAGTCCTAGTCCTTTCTCTTCTAATTCTGAACACAAATTCATTGAAAGTGACCTTAAATTCTGGAAAAAGAAAGAAGAATTCTGTAGATTTACTGTGAGGGAGTAGGTGGAGATAAACCACAGGTTGTAGGGGTAAAACGCAAAGGATATGTCTGGAGACTTAATTAATTTACTTTCATTATTAAAATTCCTGCCAAAATATCTCTCTGAGCTAACAATCTGCTTTGGTCCTGTCTTACATTAAGTTCCCATCAACAATAATATTACAGCCATAATGACAACAACATCTACATGCAGATGCATGTAGATACAGTGGCATGCAGAGCCTATGAGGCACCAGAAGAAGCTGTGAACTTCACTACCTTTTTTTCAGGCACAGAAAACAAAAGAGCTGCCTGTGTTTTGCATCTGTTACAGGTGTACTACATATTTTAAGACACTTCAGATTTTTTATTTTACATTTCCAAAATAAATTTAAAGAGACAAAGATAGCATATTAGTATGAAAAAATGAATTATACCTATATACTGTAAGTGTTCTGTTTGTCTGCAAAATATTCAGAAGGATTTTGGAGGAACTGAACTAGCAAAAAGCTTCTAACATACCATATTACATTCTCTTCATTTTCATTTACTTTTCCTACCCTATTCTCAAATAGCCATTATAATTTAAACCTTTGTATTTTGCAAGACTCCGTATACACAGCACGTGGACTTGCAAAATTGTTTCAAAAATGGGGGGATTCTTAGGTAGAAAATTCAATATGACAAAAGTAATATAAATAGAATTATGTAAATATAAATTCTTAGCTTCTTCCAACTCAACTGGTGCAGGACCACAAGAAAGACTGAGATTGCTTTGGCTAGGTCCTGGCTGCTAAAAATATTACTAAATAAGCAGAATAGCTATATAAAGAGTTTTTAAATTGAAATAAAAAATGTTTGGGGGTTTGGGTTTTTTTGTTTGGTTGTTTTACTTTTTGTTGGTTTGGTTTTGGGTTTTTTTATGTTCAGCTCACATGAACATTTACAGACTTCACTTGTCAAAAGCTCAATGTTTAAGACTCTGGGATTGCCAATGAGAGAGGTGAAAAGGGAAGATATTCTGACATGTCTGTGTTCGACAAAGAAAAAAAACTCTTGCACAATACAAATATAACAGCTAACACCCACCCATAAGAGCATGCACTTTGACAATGAATATACTGCAGTGTGAATGGAAGGTGAGTGAAGGTGAGCTTTGAGCAAAGTTGCCATTTGCACGGTGGTGTGCTGTGGGAATCACAGAATCAACTAGGTTGGAAAGGACCTCCGAGATCATCAAGTCCAACCCTTGATCCAACACCACTGTGGTTACTAGACCATGGCACTAAGTGCCACATCCACTCTCATCTTAAGAACTTCCTGGGATGGTGAATCCACCACCTCCCTGGGCAGCCTGTTCCAATGCCTGATTACTCTCTCTGTAAAAAATTTCTTCCTAATATCCAACCTAAACCTCCCCTGGCAGAGCTTAAGACCATGCCCTCTTGTCCTGCTGCTGATTGCCTGGGAGAAGAGATCCACGTCCACCTGGCTACTACCTCCTTTCAGGTAGTTGAAGAGAGTGATGAGGTCTCCCCTGAGCCTCCTCTTCTCCAGGCGAAACAACGCCAGCTCCCTCAGCCTCTCCTCATAGGACTTGTGCTCAAGTCCCTTCACCAGCCTCGTTGCTCTTCTCTGGACCTGCTCCAGCACCTCAATATCCTTCCTGAACTGAGGGGCCCAGAACTTAACACAATACTCCAGGTGTGGCCTCACCAGTGCTGAGTACAGGGAAAGGATCACTTCCCTGGACCTGTTTGCCACATCGTTCCTGATCCAGGCCAGGATGTCATTGGCCTTCTTGGCCACCTGGGCACTCTGCTGGCTCATGTTCAGCCTCCTGTCAATCCAAACTCCCGGGTCCCTTTCCTCCTGGCTGCTCTCCAGCCACTCTGTGCCCAGCCTGTAGCACTGCAGAGAGTTGTTGTGGCCAAAGTGCAGGACCCGGCACTTGGCCTTGTTGAACCTCATCCTGTTGGAATCGAACCATCTCTCCAGCTTGTCCAGGTACCTCTGAAGAGCCCTCCTGCCTTCCAGCAGGACAAGATTCAGCCCATGGGGTCACCTGGACCAGAGTGTTGGGGAGAGCATTCTGTCAAGCAAGAGACCTAATGCTACCACTCCTTATGTCTGCTTGTTCTACAAAGGAGACAGTTATGGGAAATAGAGACAGCCTTTTCATTGCCCCAGCCACTTCTACTGCCTCAGAAATACAGAAATATGAGCCTTTTTTTTTCTCATAGAAAAGTAATATTATGAACACAGAGCTGCCACCCAGAGGTGCCAATAATATTTAATCAGTTGGAAATGGACTTGAGTAGCTGTATTTACATGCTGATGTAGGTATTAGATTTATGTATTTAATTTTAGAATTTGAAATATTTTTTCCTATGTCTTGTTCAGCTTCCAAGTAAGGAAAGCTCATTAAAGTAAAGCATTGGGTAATTTTTCATTAACTTGAAAGCAGGAGACTGAATTTTTATTAAAGAGCAGTAATACATATTCTATAAACATCACACAGTAATATCCAAGTGGTACCATACCTACAGATGGAAACCTACTGCTATGGAAAAACAAATCCTTCCCATTGAGTGTTTTCAAGCCCATTTCCAGCAGCACTAGAATAAAGATCTGGAGTAAACTAATACTTGTACTCAGTCAAATCGGTAAAATCCTCAGTGAGCTACTGTCTCCTTAGTAGTCCTGTCCCTGGAAAGCATGATGAATGTTCAGAAAGATATTAGAAATTATGATAAACATAGCAACCAAACCATTCTGCTAGGATCTTCTGATGTTACCTCATGAGAAACTGATGGTTGATGCTTTTTTGGTAGGTTGGTCACTGCACTGGTTCAGAAGAGATGTCCTTAATCTGTCAGCCTTTTCTCTGGTTTGTGTGGAGGGAACCATGGCACATCGCCTCTGGTAATGTTGGAACCCATAATACAGGTCATTTTGGAGCTAGTTGACTGGACAAATAAAAAAAGAAAACCAAATAATCAAGGGATACCAATACTTGTGGTTTCTGGTAAAATTGCATTACATGTTAATCAGAAGTGTCTTTAAAATGCCAGTTCTTCTAGTAGTTGATATAATTGAGAACTTCCCCCATATTACAGTTTTTAGAGATCTTAATCTTTAAAAGTCACACAGAGAAAGACGTATTGTTTTCTAGGTATTAAAAACCTTTGGATGACAGACTGAGAGGACAGTAAGACCAAGCACTATGAATGTAATGAATCCCTTTTAAAGAATGATAAACACCAGTATGATCAAGTTTCCTACATGCTTGCCCATGCCTTTAAAGTTCCAGAGAAATCAGTGCTTTTTCACTGAATGAGCTACTAAAACTGCCAACTGCAATGTTATGTTAGATCTAATCAGGAGTAAAAAGAGGAAGGCAAAGACAAAAGGCACAGTACTCCACAGCAGGGAGCTGCAAACATTTCAAAGACTGAGGTTCTAAGGAGTTCACCTAACAAAGCTTCAGAAGGCCCATGTTAAACACATATGTTAGCTTACTATAAGAAAACCAGAAATGTTCAGGCAGCACTAAAGGACCAGCACTATTGCAGTTTTTGTCAAGGATGCACAAGATATCATGGCTAGATATACTCAATAGTTTATAAGGACTACTAGCCTGGACATAGAAAGGCAAAGCAAATTAATCAAATTATTAAAATAAATTTATTTTACAAGAGCAACCGGTGTTTGAAGCAGATGTGAAAGACAGCAAAGTAGAACTCCCAAACCAAAAGGAAAAAAAAAAATAAAATCGAAACACTTTGATTTGACACATGTAAAAAAATTGAATATTTTTTCCTGTCTTTCATCATAAATCCATGCCTCAACAAGGAATTTATATCCCTCCACAATTCTATCCGGAAAGAGCCAGGCAAAACATTATTTGCTAATATGAATCCTGTAACTGGTGATACAGTTACGAGATCAAACCATTTGCTGATTATATATAATATATAGATCTCCAAATAAGAACAAAAACAAATCAAAATTAAATGTGAAGAAGAATGAAGAAATTGTTAGTTTGGACAAGGAGAATGAGAAATATCCTGGAGTAATATCCCTGGAGGTATCCTGGGGTGCAGAACAAAGAGCTGAATTTACTGAAGACAATCACAGAAGTCAGAAATCTTTAACTTTCAAAGATAAAAGTCTTCCAGGGGAACAGACACCGTGGCATACACTGAACGGATGATCCCAGTCCCTCACCCTAGGCTCTGTTTAAAGACAGAGAGAAGCAGGCAGTTTCAGAAGGGAATCCCAGAGGTTGTACCTATGAATGAAGCATGAACCGATGGCTCATTTACAATCTGTACACTTGTCTGTACACTCACGTACATGTAACCACTTCAGATTCACTACCTTGGAAATTAATAACATAAAAGCACTAGGACTGTTATACTGCTTTATCTCTTTATGAAAATAAACAGCATATGCATGAACATCTGTTAATGTAAACAATTTTAAACAATTCTGAACTGTATTGTCAATTATAGTTTCAATAACTGCTTCACTGTGACATTTGTTGCCATAAATACAAAATATTATCTTGAGTTTCAGTAATAACATATAATGAAAATATGTGGAATGTTTTCCTTCTATCTGCAGACTTCAAAAACGAATTTTTAAACAACTCGGTGATGAGCCAAAACCAGTTTATGATTTAACTATATTAACTCAGTGCCTAATTGAAACAGTATGAATCAGTTGGTTTGACAGGAATTGAACAAATACCTAGCTGGTGACTAAATTCGAACTTTTACTCTCCCTTTTGCTTCCCAGTGTGAATTTTATAGTCTGGGATTTTTTATAGTAAAAATAAGTTATTAACTCACGGCAAGCTATATATTAATTTAACATCACCTATCCTCTGTTCTGACCCACTACCTGGGTATATAACATTTTCTTCCAGGTAATTTTTTTTCTTGTAGTGATGCAGGGCTCTTCTTTGTTTTTAACACCTGGCTGAAAAGCTGAATCCAGCATGTCTGCAACCAACAGCATTTCACAAATACATTTGCCCTTCTGCAGAAAAGTATCTCATAAATATTTTAAGTTAGATAGCCATAATTTGATATAAGAAATTCAAGCTGCGTTGGTTAATTAGGGTTGATTGCATAAACTGCAGAATATTGAAAGACTGAAAAAAAACTTTGCAAAAGAAAGGGTTCAAAAAAGCTGCAAGACTTTGATGTTTGAGGCAAAGTTAAAAAATGAGAAACAGAGTGGCACTGCAGAACCTTACCAGCACTTTTTTTCCTGGGGAAGAATATGCCTTGACTGTGGCAGAGCTGTTGAAAAGATGAGGCTATGAAGATTTTCTTTTTTACCTTAGTGTGCCCTTTAATTATTATTATTTTACTCTGTCAGCTGACTGCTGTATGAAGCCAGGAAAAAATTCGCATACTTGCATTCCATTTTTCAGTAGGAGGTGGTGTAACCACAGATAATCTGTGATGTACTACTCTAGATGGATGCAAGTTGGCTGGGTTTCTTGTTATCCCGATGTTGGTGCTGTTATCACAAGTGAAAGCTGATATCAAAACTGCCACACTCTCAAAAAAAACCCTATTGCAAGTAAAATCAGTGAATGAAGACCATCTTAGTGAAGTAAATTCTTATCACTTCTAATCAGGTCGATTCTAACCATATCAATTAAACTAAAATTTCAAAAGCACATTTTCTGGAGAATGACCCTGTACCTACCAAAGCACATATTCAATTCTTTACTTTCAAAAGTGCATGCACACAGTCATACTGCTATTTAAGTAATATTTTTTTATCTAAGCACAATCCCATAGATATGCAAACATTCAATATATTTAAAAATTTCTGTAAAGCTTCAAAAGAAATTCCAGAAGATATCTCAGAAATTACTAAACATTGTTTCTTGGAATTGTTTATCTAATGACAAAAGTAACTCGATAATGGTACTCACTGGCATAAAGATTACAGAGGAAATGTCCACTGTGCTATTTCTCAGAGCCCACCGCAGATCCAGAGGTCAGCAAGACTGTAAATAACAGAATGTAGCTCATTGTTTGAACCGATTTGACTGTTATGATATTGTAAGGTACACATTACACCTGAAGTCTGCCACTCCTCTGCATCCTTCCAATGTAAGTTATTAGGGTTTTTTCCATTAAAGACAATGAACTCAAAGGAGGTCTGAGCCATTGAAAATAGAAGGGAAAGAAAAATATGACAGGAGCTCATGAAATCACAGCTTGGATAAAGTAAATAGAAAATGATTGTTCACCACCAAAGGAAAGAAATTAGGGGTCAATTCAGTGATCAAGAAACAGATGAAAAGAATCAAAAGGAAAGAGAGTCTTTCACACCATGGGATGATAAATTCTATAACACATTGCCATAAGCTGCGCAGATGCCAAAAGTGCGCAGTTTAAAAGTGATGAGGGTACCACAGAAAGGTACAGATACCAGCTCCACCTTAAACCCACTGAAACAAAAGCCATAGAGTTATAGAATGAAACAATAGAGTTATAGAATGGTGTGGATGAGAAGGGACTTTAAAGACCATCTGTTTCCAGCCCACCTGCCATGGGCAGTGATGCCACTTACTAGATCAGGTTGTCCATCCTAAAAACACACCTTTAAACTGCAGATCTCTTGAAGCTGGAAGTTTATGTCTAGAAAATTTAGTGCAATGTTTGTTCTGCTCTTTTACTCCTTCCTGAAAACAGACTGCGGACCATTAACATAGTATATGAAGTTAGAAAAGCCTTGATCTGAACAAATCTAATTATTCCAGTATTCCCATGAGTGTCAGGTCAAAGTACCCAGTGACTAGGATAAAACAATGATAAAACTTTAAATGAAAGAAAAGAAAAAATTTAAATTTAAAAAAACAAAACAAAACAAAACAAAACAAAACAAAAAAAAAAGGAAGGAAAAAAAAGGAAAGAAAAGCCCATGTGAATTGCAGTAAAATTTATAATCTCCGGTTCCTTGAAACTTATATCAATGGGCTATATATGTTAATGTATCCAATGTGGAAATAATAACCCCTTTCAGGAAGAAAATCTTTCTTACTTCTTCTCAGGAACAATGATTGCACCATGTGTTATCAATTTAATGGTAAGAGTACCTTTGGCAGAAACATAATTAGGAGAAAAATGTGAGGAAAATTAATGTACAGGTATTAAGCAGATTTGACAGTAGGGTGGTAAAGGAGCATGAAATTAAGTTATGCTAAGAGGTGATGTTTAAAATGACTGATTTCCACCAGAGCACTACAGTGTTCATGCCAAATATTTTGTGCTCTCAAATGCATAACAAAGAGCATACCAGGCTCCAGAAGCAGTAGAAAATATTAATAAAGTGGAATTGCTGAAAATGGGGAGGCAAATATGATTTTGGTTAAAAGACCAATCAGTTTGATAAGGTCAGATCACGTAACTCTTTAACACATAAAATAAAGTGACCATTAATACAAAGAGTAACAGATTGACATTTGGTCTTTGACTTGGGAAGGAGGCAGAGAGCTTGCAACACCACCACAATATGGTGACATTTAAAATCTCTTAGCCAAGTTAAAGATGAACTCCTGGATTTTAATTCTGAACATAGTCTTCCACTCCCCTATAGCATGGGGCTTTCTGCTACAGTCTACATTGAGTCATGTCAGCATCTCACAGGAGGAAGAAGAATTTGGAATAACTGGTAAAGCTGGACAAGAAAGTTCATTACTAGTTTCCAGGGTCATAGGATAATTCAGGCTGGAAGGAAGATCACGGGCTCGGATAGACCAACCTCTGCTGAAATCTTCCACAGATTCTAACAGGTTCCCCCTGTCATTGCTATATTTCCCCATTCTCCTTTCCCATGCCCAAACTACCATTTCCTTAATGCTTTTCCTGCAAAGTAGCCATGACCAATTGTCTCATACAAGAGTGTACTTTTTAAAGTATAAACTACTTGCATTTTGCCTGCATCCTCAAGTCACATCTGCTGTGCTGGCTCCTGGCGGCAGCTCCAACAGCCGGCTGACTCCATGCCAGTACTGCTGCAGCATCACATCTCTGTTGAAAGGGCACATAAGCAGTTTCTACTCTGGAGGAAAACCAATGGCCATATTCCACAAGAGCTGTGTCAGCATTGGTACTTTTCAACACATCCAGAGGTAATTCAGAAGACAATAGGGAGGTGGTAAAGCTTATCAATAATATCAAAACTATTCGGAGCAGTGAAAATGAAACCTGACTACCAAGATTCATCAAAAGATCTGATTGTCATTGCAATGACAATAAATTCATCATCAAGAAATGATAACTGAAAGAAACACAACTGTGGAAAACTAACATTCTGTAAATCTAAGAACTGGTGACCTTCAAATTAGCTGTTACACGCAGAAAGGCATTCTGCATAATGTGGGCTGTTCTCTGAAAGTGTCGCTGTTGTTCCACATACCACTAGGCAAATAAAAAAAGAAGTTAGAATTTAGTAAAAGGAAAAGAGGAAAACCAAATTTTACCACTGTATGGGTTATAACGTGTAATTTCCTGCATCTCAGAAAAAAAAAATCAAAAAAACAAAAACAAAACCCACAACAAAACAAAACAGTTAAAAATAAAATAAAATAAAAATAAATAAATAAAGGGGGGGGGGGAATGAAATCCAGAGATACTGTTGACTAGAGACAACTTCTACAGCCTACAGAAGGGAGAAAAATTGGTGGGGCATGACAGAAGGTTATAAAAACATGAATTACATGAGGATAAAACAGTGAAACATAAGTAAGCTACAGTTATTCACTATGCCACAAAGCAGAAAAGACATTCAACGAAATTAACAGGTAGTAACCTTAAGTAATTAAAAAAAATATTTCTTTTTCAATTCAGAATTGCTTACCTAAGATTTTCGTTGCTTTTTTTTTTGGTATCTGCCTCTCCAAATGGCCAGTGACCACTTCCTTCCACGGGATAGAAGCAATATGGACTGCTACTGTCATTCTAGGTGCATTGCTCAATTAATGTAGCCACTGTCTGTTTCAATCCCCTTTTAATTCCCTCTCTCCAAAAACATATTTGGCTTTCCCCAAACATACAACACAGTTCAACAATGAATTTGTTAGATCTACCATTGTATAATTTAATTTATATTTCTTTTACAAAAATACATCATTATTTTATACTGTTAAGATAATAGTTTATTAGTATTTATATGAGGGTTTTGTTCATAATTTATTTCCATTGGAAAAATTTCTAGAATAAATGAACTCCACAAAACATATTTCATCAATATTCACTCAGTGTTTTAATGGGTCAATAGATTTGATTTCCTGACACATCAGGCTAGTGCTTTCTGAGCAAAGCCATGGAAGGTGTCAGTGCTCAATTCTTCACAAAGTCAAGAGGATTTCACCAAAACAGGAGAGCAGCCAGAAAAAAAATGCTTTACATTACATGTCTGTCTTTACAAGTAAGTAAAGATATACTCACTCTATTTCAGCCATTGGCAGCAGCTGTGAAGAGGAATAGGCAATGAAGAAACAGATCCTGATTTTTTTTTCACCATTGCACTATCTCAATAAATAGCTATATTATCCCTAGTGCAGTGAAAACTACACAGGGAGCAAGAAGTTTCTCCTATCAATGGAAAACAAATATAAATACAATGTATCTGAGACAAAGAATTATGTTAGATATTGTAGTACTTCAGTGCCTAAATTTATTATATTGAAATAATCTTAACCATGAGTGAGTGATTTCAGTCTCCAATACAGTTACTACACTGAACCTACCTTATTTAAAATTCCCACTTTTCTAGAAAACATTTAATTTGTAGTTTTTACTAAAAATAATGCCATTTTTATTGTTTTCTTTTTCCTTTTACTGCTGTTTTCAGGTGGCAGAAGAATAAAAGGAATGAACATAAATGTGCCACAAAGATGGGCATGAATGTAGAATACAGAGCAAGAAATGTACTGAGCTAACAGACCCACCACAGCACAACGCAATGCCATGTAGCAACACTGGCACCCATCTGGAAGCAGCATCATTTTGCTCATGTGCTATGAAAGTCTCACCCAGGGATGCTGCTGGTTATCTCAGTGAGAAGAGACAGAGAAACCACCAACATTCTTCTGATTTCCCTGCAGAGATTAGACACACCTGTGAATTATTTACTCTTGAAGAGGTAGGGCTGAATTAAGATGCTCTCATTCAGTTTAGATTTTGTGAATCTTCTCTGGGTTTGAGTGAGGCCTCTCAGCTCAAATATGGGTAATCCATGTTGATTTTTCATACTGTTGTAGGAAAGGAGCTCCTTTGCCATTACAAAGACCTGTTGAGCAGCAGCTGCTGAACCTCCACACACCAATCAGGAAATTCATGGTCCTAGTGGGAGTAAATTAAAAGTTTTCTCACCTTTCCATACTGTTGTCTCATTGCCATTTAATTTACCTCTCCGGCACTGCAATCCCTTGTGCATGGTACAAAAATCTGCACTTGGTCTCAAAGCAGTAATGAGATGAATGCTTTACTGAACTACCATGATGTAAACCCAGAGTGACTACATTTGGACATATGAATGCATAAAGCCGTAACTCAGTCATAATAGACCCTTCCAAGCCTTTTCATGCACACTAGTATGTGTTTTCCACATAAGCTTTTTCTTTGTAACATCGTTTCAATCCATAATACTAAAACTGACATTATAGAAAAAAGAGACATTTCAAAAGTTCTGGAATGGACTGCTTTATGGTGTAACTGATATTTGATTAACCGTGGAGCTCTAAGCGCTACATAATTAGGAGGGGAGGCATTTCAGAAGATTGTTTCAATGCTTTCAACCGTGGTAGAAATTAGTATGTGTTTTTCTAAACAGTATTAACAACATATATAAATTTTCATCATGAGCTAGGCCCAGAACACTAAGAAGAGAATGACAGCAAGTATATATAAACAAATTCTGTTACAAACAAACCAAATTTTAGTCATCAATATCTCACAGAAGTTACTTTTGGTAATTTTGTATAGTCCATTCTCAGCCAATTTTTGGATTGTAATTAGTCTCACAACTCCCCTTATTTCCCAAATATCACTATCACAAGTCTAGAGAGAGAATTTTCTCATGAAACAGAACTGTTTGTGAAGGGTCATACAATCAAATAATAAAATTCAAAAGCTAACCTCCTTGCCTCTGTTCAAATCAATTTATCATTTTCCACTTTCAGTCTGTAAACAAGGCTACAGGCTGAACTAAATGGATTGTTCCTTGAGGGAATATTCTGTGAAATAAAAGAGTAGCAGAAGTTTTTCAAAATAATAAATACCATTCTTCACCAATTATGCCACATAGATGAGAAACACAAAAGCAATAAGAGGAAAGAAAACAAAGTAACATCAAAAGATTCTTCCAATGCAAATACAAAGACAATAAGAAGCATGTCAAATTAGCCTTCAACAAAGATGGATTAAATAACATAGCACAGGCCTCAAACAAAAAGGTTGTAACCAAACAGGAATTCATGCATTTCAATATTCAATACAATGATAAAATTGGATATCCAACTCTGTAAATCAAATTCACAAGGCTGCAATAAATGCTTAACTCTCTGCCCATTGAAAGATAGCGAGCTGGATGTGATTCTGATTTCCAGCCAGCTAAGTTGTGAGATGCCTCTATTAGTCAATAGGAAATGATGAAGGGGAGAAGGCATGTACTTAAAATTCACCCCTGCTATCCCTTTTCCATTTAGTTGTCTGTATGCAAACATCTCTGAGAAATCAGTATTCAGAACCATTCTTTTAAACACTTACATGTTTTTTGTTCAAACAACTGGTCCCTTTCTCTCTTTAGAAAAGCAGTGGCTGATTCCCCTTTTCCCATGATAGTCCAACAGTTAGGAAGCACCACAGCTGACCAGACAGCTAAGCCTTCTACGGCCATACATATTTAAAACCATAGTTTATGCATTCCAAGAATAGGCCAATAATCAATCAATAAGCCCAGGAATAAGCCATAGAATAGCTGGAGGAGAACACTGCTTAGTCTCGTAAAACAGAAACATTTAATTACTCTGTAAACATGTCCAGGTACAAATACGACAGGAAAAAAAGTGGTTCAAAATAGCAATCAATACCACTGCAAATGTGTATTTATGATATTGGCAGCTGAACAACTGACCATAAATTATTTTCACCTCACAATTTAAAGGATAACTTCTCAAACACAATATTTTGTAGCAGTTTCCTAATAGAATGAATAAGAACAAGAAAACCTGTCCAAACTCTAGGACATAGCCTGAAAATTTTCTAGAGGTATTTTAGGAGTGCTGGCACGTGACTTGAGCTACTGACCCAGACTTCCTTCCCATCTTCCATTTCAATGCTGCTTTTGCATAGCAGGCTACCAGCTATGTGGCCCCTGGTTTTTTAAACAATTGGAAGAGCCATTGAGAATGTACATATTAGAGCTGGGAGAGTAAATACCAACTAATTCACAGTATAGCATTTAAATAGACACTGAAAAATCATCCCTTGATCTCAACCTAATTGACAGAAACTGCTGTACAAAAAAATGCACAATTAGTGCCGTGAATCTGGGGAATGAACCTGCTAGTCCTAGGGGTCTACACTTCTAAGCTAAAAGAGAAACTAGCCTCAGTCAAGGCCTAAATGAGTGAAGGCAAACATTTAAAAAACAGTGAGTTAAATTTAAACTCCTGCAATCATATTTAGGCACCATATGGTCTTATTTTCAAAAACATGATGGAAGACTTCAGAGCAAAAGCCCTGCTAAAAGCCAGAGGGTCATGGACACTTTAGGAACTGTTACCCAGCTGATGGTGCATATCTTTGAAAATTAGGGTTTATATAACTTCACGAAATCATAGTTCTGCCAAATAACAAATACCCTCTAAACAGCTCTTGACATTCTCAAAACCTACATACTAACTCCTGCCGAATGGCACCACATGGCAAAAATGACTCAGTGCTTTTGTTGTATGCCTAACTGGCAGCAGCTAACATGTTAAAAATGTACCCTTCTGTGTTGAATGCAGGTTGGTATATTACCTGCACTTCACTTTTAAAATACGATTGTTCTGCAGGGTAGGCATAACCAACCACAGGTCCATCATCAGCTACCAGCTGGTAGTAAAGGCAGTCCTTCATTGGCTGTAAAAGTTCTGCAGAAGCATGTATTGAGATACTTTAAAAAAATTACAGGTCTGAGGTTTGGATTAGAAATTCCCATTATTTTGCATAAGGATTAAGCCCACACATAATTCAGGCAACTCAGGACCTCTAAGGTAAATTGTCTTCATCTGTGCTTTTCTGTTCAGTTCCTATTACCTCCAGCCTCTTTGCACCTGGATCCAACCATTTCACCCAGCCTTAACTGGCTTTCTGATTTCAAAATAAAGAGCAAAACTCAAAAATCCCCAGACAAATATTGAGAGCTACATGACAGTTTTGTTTGTCTGAGAAATCTTTCCTTTACATTAGGTTATTGCTTTGGGAAACAATCAGCTGCTCATGGATCTATCTGTCCTTTGGAAGTGGTCAGGTTTTGCAATCTTGCTCTGAAATTTTGAATTTTCCTTCTTTTCCCCATTCATAACCTCTCCAGTTCTGTGTTTTAGGGTTGAGATTCCTGATCCTTTCCACCATGTTCCACACACTAGTAGTATTTGTTCGGATAAATGTCATGATTCTTTGCTGTCACGAAAAGTAAAACTTACAGCTAAAAAAATGGATCTAAAAAATACTTCAATCACTATTTCAAAAAGTAATTAGACCATGCCATTGGACTGTCTTAGCAAGGCAACTAGTTAGAAAAGCATCAAATATGAATATCAATAATATAGATCTTATTCTAGTTTATGGGACAGATTACCTTTATGTGATGGATTACCTTTCAGTTACAGTTACCTTTCCACAGGCTTGATGCATGTACAACTAGCTTGTCTCACAGGCACTTAAAACAACTTACTTAAAAACTTTAGGAAAGCAAATTATGCATGATAGTATGTTTGAACAGCTGTTAGAGGATTCGGGCATTTCTAATTTGCCCTCATTTCTCTGCTATCACACTGTAAACTTCCAGAATAATAGTTTTTCCAATTTATTAATTTTATTTGCAGCAAGAACTTTTTCAGCTTTCATTAGCAATGCCTCATTTATTTTTGTGAAGGAAAAAAAATATGTAAATATGCCTTTGTTGATGGCAAGTACAGTTTAATTCTATTTTTCTTTTAGCTTTGGCTGACTTGCAAAAAACACTAAATAAAATAAAACCTGAAAGTTTGATTTGTCTGAACTCAGCCAAGTAGAGCAATATTAACAACTTTGCAAAACTGAAGTCAGACCATTGCTATTCTCCACTTCCATCTTTCTCCAGCTGTAACCTTCATGTGAAAATTTAATGACCTGCAGAAATGCCCCATGCAACACAAGCCAAGGTAGCTCTGGAGTAAGCAAAAGAGCTGGTGCATCCCCTCAGTCAGCTAGTCCTGCCAGGCAACAGGGCTCCTGGCCTCACCAGGTCCACACCATGCGGATTTGGGATGGACAGCGGTTTCCACACAGCACAGCAGTATGCTGTGCATAGTTACCACTGCACTCCAAGATCTGTGTAAAAGATTTCAGTCCCTTTCAAATAACAGGTCTAAAGACACAGGGGCAGTGTCAGTCAGTTGCCTCAGTCTGCAGCAGAGGAAATCAAGCTCCAAACACAGCTCAGTGTGAGATCGTCTCCCTTTCTTCCCCTGAAGCTCTGATGAAATGAACAGCCAGCATTTCTTACAGTGAGAAATAGTGGGCCGGCATTAAAATGGAGTTAGCAGTGTTTCTTTGGAGTGCATGTCCCTGCGAGGATAAAATGCAAAATGCCAAAGATGCGACTACATCCAAGAGTGGAGGCAATGTTGAAATCTTACTGAAAGCTTTAATGTGTGAACTGACCATCAATCACCAAACATTTATTTGCAAATTCTTTTCCTTTTAGCTGGGTTTTCAGGGTGATAGAGAATTCCAGCTTGTAACCCAGGCCTGCTTTATGCCATACTCATTCAGTAAGTTGAAAACAGTCCAGATAATCTACCATTTATGAGACATTCTCAGTTTTAAAACTATTGACAAACTAAGAAAAATGGCTGCAAAAAAAACATGGATAAAGTTCATTATGTTGATTCATTTAGCCCCAGGAGAAGCTGCAGTAAATTCCCTTACACAGTAAATTCTGCAAAAAGCGCTGTAATTATTTGCTCTGTTACAAAAGAAAATAATTACTGCAGAAATACCTGGTACAATTCTATTATTACAGATTGAAAATAAGGATGGAATAAGAAAACAACAAGAGACAACACATCAAGCAATGCTACTTGTGATGGCTTTCAGGAAGGATCAATACAGTCTGTGTAAAAATAATTTTTTTTGTTGTCCCTGAAAGCTTCTTCTCAGAAAAGAAAAGGCAAAATGTAACACCAAAAAAGAAAACTATGCAAGTTACAGAGAATCTGTAACTTTTCTCATGTCACCTGAGAAAGGTAAAAAGCCTGTCTGTGGAGAACAGTAATTGTGATTTTAGTGCAAATCAGGTAACTTTGTGTATGGGCATTCAAAAATGACACTTTTTTTTTATTTTTTACATAATTTTTGAATGTAGGTATGATGTCTGTACAAATTCCATAGTATGGACATATGCACTTTTGTACATAAGTCTTTGTACATAGGTCTGAAGATTCCATTCTTAAAAATTTAATCAAACTACCCAGATGAACATAAAATCTTGCTGCTGTTAAAGCCTAAAAAAAAAGTCAGATCCTTTACCTGCATCCCAGCTATTATAACTTTCTTCTTACCTGTATTAGAATAGAACAGACTATTTTTATTTGGAAAGGACCTATAGAAACCTCTTAGTTTGACTTCCAACCATTACAGCACCAACCAAAAGTTAAAGCATGTCATTAAGATTATTGTCCTAACACTTTTTAAACTCTGACAGGCTTGGAGCATCGATCACCTCTCTAGGAAGCCTGTTTGACTATCCTCTTGGTAAATAAATACCTCCTAATGTCCACTCTAAACCTCACCTAGAACCACACTGAACCATCCTCACACATCCTATCACTGAATCCCAGGGAGAGTAGCTCAGCATCTCCCTTTCCATGTCCCCTCCTCAGAAAGCTGCAGAGAGCAATGAGGTCACTCCTCAGTCTCCAAACTGGGCAAACCCAAATTCCTCAGCTGCTCCTCATAAAGATATTGCTTCTAGCTCTTTCACCAGCTTTGTTGCTCTCCTCTGGATGCAATCAAGGATCTTCACATCCTTCTTAAATTGTGGGGCCCAAAACTGCACACAGTGCCCAAGATGAGGTTGTACCAATGCTGAATACAGCAGCATAATCACTTGTTTTAACTTGCTGTTTCTGCTATGCTTGATGCACCCCAGATGATATTTGTTCTGTTGGCTGCCAGGGCACACTGATGACTCACACTGAGCCTACTGCTGGCCAGCACCCCAAGATATCTAGCTGCTCTCCAGATCCTAGAGCGGAACCCGGAGGAATGCTATTGGCAACCAGTCATCAGCCAGATGGAGCCCCATTCACTACAACCCTTTGAGCCCTGTCATCGAGCCAGTTCTTCACCCAGTACCCTGCGAACCCACTCATCCCACAGCCGGACAACTTGTCTAGAAGGACATTGTGAGGGACAGACTTACTGAAATCCAGAAAAACTGGATCCACCACATTCCCTTCACCCACAGGTGGGAGACCTTACCATAGGTGGCTATCAGATCAGTTAAACAGGACTTTTCCTCTGTGAACACATGTAGACTGTGCCTAATGATTGCATTATTCTTCAAATGCCTTTCACTAGTACCCAGTATAATCTTCATAGCTTTTCCAGGATAATGTCACTGAATGTTACTTATGACTTCACATGCTCATGACCTGTGCTGTATATAAGCACATATTAAAAGAGAAATCACCCACTGCAATCATAGCAGTGCAATCTGAAGGTGGGTGCTCAAGCTCAGTCACTAGGTTCATGTGCACAAATTACTATTTCCTAAACATAATACTTGCATTTCATTCTTACAGCACAAATATGTAACACAAATCATGCTACAATATAGGAGGCTTATGCAAACAAATTGAAGTAACGTGAAAAGCCCTTCAGAAACTTTTGAAAGTTATTCCTTGATATTTTTTTTCCAACAGTACAATTATGTAGTTTTTCTCTCAAAGGAAAAGATGGTAAAATCAATACACCTAGGAGTCCACAACCCTGTAAATCATATTTCCACTATAAAAAATCCTGACTTAAGAATAGACACAGAGAACTTTAGACTTCTGTGAATTAAAATGGCAGGGCTTCTGATCTACAGTACTGCCAACATTCACCCATGCCACTGCTGGAACTAATCTTCGTCTCAGCTACCAGCCAAATTCTTGTTTGCAAAGGTTAACCCAAAAATTCTCAAACTTTGAAAGTTTTTTCATGGTTAGGTAAGAAATTTCCAGTATTCATAAGTGAAAAAGCAAATATTGTATAGCCTCTTGGTGATCTCAGGTCTATTATTCTATTATTCTTTTTTTTTTTTTTTTTTGAGAGCAAATGCTCAGTATTTGAGAATTTTGGCTCTGCTTAACTCATCCAAATTGGAATATTTATTAATTAGTCTCTCCCCAAAGACATTCAAAGACTGCAAATTACTTAAAATTAACATGAAAACGAAACTACTGTGGACAACATAAGCTTCATATCTGATATCAAGAAAATCATTTCTCTCTTAGTTCATCATCAGTATTTTTTCAATGAATAAAAGGAGGCCTACTGTACAGCTAAGCTATGGAAGACTGCTTCCAGGTATCTTTTAATTAGTAGCTACTATAAATTGTTTAGTCAATAAATTCAGCAGCTGAAATTAAAATGTTTCAAAATTCAACTTACAAAATGCTTTATTAGGCATAAGAAAATATAATCAAGGCAATAAATAATTCCTTAAAAACATAATTATTCTGGCCTTAAGTATTTCTATAGTAATTTTTCATGACTGATGGAAATAACACACAAAATTATATTCTCACCCTGTTTAATAAATGCTTTTAATCAAATGAAAAGATTTATGAGCCTATTAAAATTCACAGACTTTCACAATGGAAAAGAATAAGGAATACAAACAGAGCATTCTACTTATTTCAATCACCAGTTAATTTTATTCTTTATGTAATCTTATAAAATCTTAAAAATGCAGTTATATGGACTTAGAGAACTTTCCTTCATATTGCTTTCACACTTGTAATCAGCTGGGTAAGTAAGAACGATAAATTACTAATACTAGTAAAATTAAATTTGTGCAAAGCCTTTTTAAGACATATAAGAACCATGCTTGCCATGCATTTTGCTGTATACATGAAAATCAAGGATTATCCAGATTTTACTGATGCGCCTTGTACATTATTGACTTATGCAATGAAAAGATTTTAATTTGGATTCAGTTTTGTATCTCATTTGTAGGCAATATTGAAGCAATATAGAAGAATTTTTGAATTCTGTATGATTCAGTGAACGTCTCAGCCTTTACGGGAGAATTCACACTTATTGTACAGCTACTTTCTTCACTAGTATCTGCCAAACTGTGTTTGGTAAGCTCTTTTCCTAAATGATAATCCAAATTCCTCTCTAAAATTCACCTTCAAGGATGAGTTGTGTTTAACTAAAGAAGTGTCCCTCTGTCCTTACACCAGGTACCCTTTGAGGCAGGCATTTTTTGTCTCAGCACTGAGTTTGTGACAACATATAAACAAATAACTTTACCAATCTACTATTCATATAGTTTATTGTGTTCATTATCACAGACCTTAACCAATGCTCACCAAATTATTTTACAACCTGTCTCTCCAACTCTACAGCTTTTTCAGAGAGCCTTTTCAGCATACCTGTTGTTCAAAAGTGTTGGTAACAAGCATGACATTCTGAATAGAAGACAGTAAGACTCTCAAATATAATCATCACTGGGACTTAAATCTCAGCTCAAAAGTCCTTGCTTTTCCTCTGGCACATTAGACAGCATTTTCAATGGTGTAGACAATGCAGAGCATTAACATACCAGAAAATTAGAAAAAAATTGATTTAAGCAAGCTGGAGTTCCGGTACAGAAAACACTACAGTGAAAACCAGGAAACTTAAGTGCTCTTTTCACCTGCCATACACTTCTCCAGGGACACTTAATCTCACAGGTTTTAATTCTTTGTGGCTATAGAAGATGGATACTCCCACTTGTTTAAAAGAAAAGTAATCAGAAACTTACTTCATTTCTGTAAATATTGGAAGACCCTGAAAAATAATTCCACACAAGTCAATTTAGGAGTTTCTTTTCTGCTTCTTGTTGAGAGGGATAAAATAACAAACCGGAAAGTTCAAAATACTTTCTAGCTTTACAAGATAAAATAAGTAATTGTTGATGTTCTTTAAATGAATGCAGGTGATGTATTTAACAGGTTGAAATAGGTACAAGATGATTCCCTATTTTAAATAGTAGTCAGCATGTTATATCTGGAAGTCAAACTGATCTGTCGTTATACTGAGAATCGGAGACAATATAACCAATGAAAATATCAGCAGTCAAATTGCATATGGGCATTTTGGTTAATTTTTGGTTAATGTGGCATTTGGACAGTGATTACTCAAATTAAAAAAAAAAAAAAAAAAAAAAAAAAAAAAAAAAAAAAAAAAAAAAAAAAAAAAAAAAAAAAAAAAAAAAAAAAAAAAAAAAAGTGAAAATTCGACAGACAGAGCCAATTTCTGCTGGTTGAGCACTGGGGTGGCCACAGAGTGGGCAACAGGCCGTTACACCTGGTGGGAGCAGCAGAAAGAGTTGTATGCCCTCCATGAGGGATGCTTGCAGGGTGCACTGCCCCAGGAAGAGCTGGAGATCTGCATAGGCCTTTCCATATGTTACTCTTCCCCAGCAAGGGCGGCTAGGCCCTGGAGCACCCCTTGCCCCACTGCCATCTCCCTTGCAAGAGAAAGCCTTACCGAGCTGCAGCCTTGTCTCTTTCCCCATTCTCTTCCTTGGGCAGCAGATGCTACAAAAAGGTACAGTGGGCTTCTCACGGGGGCTGAGGTCAGACAAGTGCCACGGGAGGGTAATTGTCAAGGAAAAGAAGCAATTATAACACCAGCACACAACTCCTTGAATTTCTCTGAAAACAGCTTAGTGACTCCATATTTCCATAACCTTAGTCCCTATCTCGTTCCCCACCTTCATAAATCTCCACTGACCACCCCATCTCCTTCTGATGTGATCACTTGGCCTCACAGTCTTCTCCAAGGTGTCTCGCCTGCACTGGGATATCCTCCAATGTGTCTAGGAGGATAGACCAAATATTTTCCACTAAAAATAAAGGATGAGAAATTCGACCAGAAAAAAACCTTCAGGGATTGTTTTTCTAGTAAAAAGATAATTTTTTCTGACTGAAACAGGAAGTCTTTTAAGATTTCTACTATGTCAGCAACATAATAATTATTCTTAGAGGTGTTCTATGCACATCATTACACTTGTCTTTTCATCTGCTACAGGGTCCTTTCTTCTTTCTCTAGACAAATGCCTAGGCTTTTCACTGTGACTGTACAAAACTTTTTACCTAAAATTAAATAGCATGTATCAATGGAATATTGTGTTTACTACAAAGAGCACCATTATTCTGCTACAGAGGACCATTTAGATATACCTTTCAGCTTTTTAAGTAATTGCAAGAGCACCTCTACTCACTGTCTTGGAGATGTATAACCAGACATTTTTAATGCCTCATGAATCATTACTAGAATATGGTTTTGTTCTTTCTTTTCATAAGGAAAAAATATGAAGTTTGACAGTATTGAAAAGACACAATCAAATTTGCCCTCCTTCCATCACAGTAACTTCCTTATTCCTTTTATTTCCAGTAACAAGACATTTTTCCCCCCTATCACTCCTTTCCTCCTCACTGATGTTCACTCACCATCCTGAACATCTCTGTGTCCCAGCAGCAGGCTCCCATATTCATCAGCTCCCTGTTACTTCCTCCAGGATTTGGCTATGAAATGGCGAATAGCTTCTCCTAAAAATAATAATGAGTTGGCTGTTCAAAGCTTTCCTACTATCTGTCTTGTGAAGGTGAATGCCTCAGGATAACAAAACAGCCTCAACAGAAAAGACACACAGTAGCTGCATGCAGTTAATAAATATTCAAGAACTCATATTTAAGCAGAGCAGTGCCTATTACACTATGGCATCTTTTTCTTTTGTTTCCAAGGATCCAATTTTCATCAGATGGAGTTATTCTTTTCCATGTTATTTTTATGATTTATTCATTAAGTTGAAAGAGGTGAGGTCTAATAATTTAATGCATATGTCTTTGACTCTAACAAGAAACCTCTGCAAAACTTATGATTTCCCTTTATTCTTTAGAAAATATGCACATCTTTTTCTGGAAGATAATAAAATAAGATATTATAGTAAATCATAGTCAGTTGCTAATGAGAAAATGAGGATGAAGACACGATATTTTTGTTTAATGCATCTGTTTTTTTGACTTGACTTGTGTTTCACTGAAATTACTCAGAAGTACTGATACACTATGGAGTCCACTTCAGGAAGAATATTAATAAGAATGTTTATCAACAAGAAGGTCACAGTTTAGTGATTCCAACAAGTGTTTGAACATACATGCAGTCTGGGATTTACAGTAAATTCAAATCATTATACTGCATTACCTACAGAGGGTGGAAGAGAACAAGTTATTAAATTTCTGTCCTATGTTTGAATTATCCAGACACTCCATAGGACAATATTCTGGTATTGGCCTAAAACACACATATAATTTAGAAAAATTCGCAGAGTTTATGGTTTCCAAAAAAAATCAAAGGTGAACCCTCGATTTGCCCTCTTCTGACTTTTCACTTTTTTCCCAGCAATGCAATTCTTAATGCTTTACCTTTTAACAAAATGATGGAAGTCAACTCCAGACTAGAAGTGACATCTGAATTTTTGATATTTTATCATATTCAACATCTTTATATCACAGAATGTGCCAAGTTTGAAGGGACCCACAAAGATCATCTAGTCCAACCCTTAGACCCACACAGGACTGTGGAAGATATTGTAATGCAATGGTTAAAAGAAAGAGGACAGAAGCAAGAAGAGTTGGTCTCTTGGGAAAAAGCTGGGAGTAGTAAGATTCAAGGTTAGAAAGGCCTAATAGTGATAACAGGAACATCTGGTGTTTAGCTGGGAGTAATAGATGCAAGTTTGGAATGACCTAATGGTGATAACAGGGACCAGAGTAGAAAATATTTAAATGCTTTAGATGCCAATAGACTTATGGCAAACTAAATGTAGTATAGCCAATCAGCAGCTTAAATTTTGTAATATGCATGAGCTAATTATGTAACCACATATAAGCCTTCTGATTATTACTAATAAACGAGTTCTCGATGCACCAATCTGATAAGGTAGTCGAGTTCTTCCTTTTCCAACACAGGACCATTCCTAAGAGTCATAGCATGAGTCTGAGAGTATCATCCAAACATTTCTTGAACTCTGTCAGGCTTGGTGCTGTGACCACTTCCCTGGGGAGCCTGTTCCAGCGCCCAAACACTCTTGGGGTGAAGACACTTTTTCTAATATCCAGCCTAAACCTCCCCTGACACAATCTCAGGCCATTCACTTGCGTTCTGTCATTGGTCACCACAGAGAAGAGATCAGTGCCTGCCCCTCCTCTCGCTCTCACAAGAAAGTTGTAGACTGCAATGAGGTCTCCCTTCAGTCTCCTCTTCTCCAGGCTGAACAGACCAAGTGATCTCAGCCTCTGCTCCGACAGCTTCCCCTCAAGGCCCTTCACCATCTTTGTTGCCCTCCTTTGGACGCTGTCTAATAGCTTAATATCTTTCTTATACTGTGGTCTCCAAAACTGAGCACAATATTCAGGGCAAGGCCATACCAGTGCAACAAGGCTGGTGAAGGGACTTGAGCACAAGTTCTCTGAGGAGAGGTTAAGGGTGCTGGGGCTGTTTAACCTGGAGAAGAGGAGGCTCAGGGGAGACCTCATCACTGTCTATAACTACCTGAAAGGAGGTTGTAGCCAGGTGGGCGTCAGTCTCTTCTCCCAGGTAACCAGCAGCACGACAAGAGGGGCAGGGTCTTAAGCTGTGCCAGGGGAGGTTTAGGTTGAATATTGGGAAAAAAATTTTTACAGTAATCAGGCATTGGAATGGGCTGCCCAGGGAGGTGGTGGATTCACTGTCATTGGAGGTATTTAAGATGAGACTGGATGTGGCACTGAGTGCCATGCTCTAGTAACCACGGCGGAGTCCTATCAATGGTTGGACTTGATGATCTCGGAGGTCTTTTCCAACCTGGTCAATTCTGTGATTCTGAAGCCTGAGATGGAGCCCTGTGGAACCCCACCAGTGACAGGTCTCCAATCTGATGTTGTGCCATTCACTATTACTCTCTGTGCTCAGCCGTGAGCCAATTGCTCACCCACCACATGATGTGTTTGTCCAGCTGTGTGCCGGATATTTTGTTCGGAAGGATCCTGTAAGAAACAGTATTGAGAGCTGTACTGAAATCAAAAAAGAAGACATCAAGTGGCTTCCCTTGATCAGCTAGATGGGTTATCTTTTCATAAAAGGAAATAAGGTGTGATAAGCAGGACCTTCCTCTCATGAAGCTCTGCTGATTGTGACTGATGACAGTGTTCTCTTTCAGGTGCTTTTCTATACCTCCCAGAATAATCTTCTCCATAACTTACCTGGCACTGAAGTGAGACTGACAGACCAGTCTGGGACAGAACCCATTTCTGTGGTCCTCCTTATTGCCCTTCTTGAAAATAGGGACAACATTCACCAGCTTTCAGTCAGCTGAGATTTCTCCGGGCTCCCAAGACTGCTCAAAAATCATCGAGGGAGGTTTAGCAATGACATCAGCTAGGTCTTTGAGGATTCTGGGATGAATCTCATCAGGCCCTGTATATTTCTAGGGTTCCAGCTAGAGCAGCAGACTCCGTGCAGTTTCAGGGCCAGCTGGGAGCTGATCATTCTCACAGTCATGGTCCTCCAGCTCGGGACAGGCCACACTATGATTTAGACTGAGCTGTGCCATAGCAGCTCACTGGCCAACACACATTTCTGAGATAGCATTTGTTCTGAAATAGACAGCAAGGCCTTGAAAAATGCTGGAAGATCTTCACCACAACTAGAGCATCAACCTCCTTTCTCATTTCATTTTTAAAATGTTGATCAGAAAGCTTGTCAGTACCTTCCAGTA
Source organism: Empidonax traillii (assembly GCF_003031625.1). Classification (NCBI taxonomy): domain Eukaryota; kingdom Metazoa; phylum Chordata; class Aves; order Passeriformes; family Tyrannidae; genus Empidonax; species Empidonax traillii. The sequence goes on along the minus strand of NW_020955404.1, from coordinate 660,565 downwards.
TCAGCTCTTCTCTGCTAATGAAGGAACTTGCAGGGTGCTGCGACTTGCTCTGCATGCTATATTGCAGTAACAGTGTAATACCCTCTGTCCTATCATGGGCATCTAGCACTGGCTATCACTTTCTTAAAAGTTCAACTATGCTTGGATTCAGGGACCTGAAACTCTATCATGGGGAAGATAAACTGTATTGCACAAACTTATGTGCCCAGTGATGGTCCCTATTATAGGCACATTCCTCTAGTATCTGGGACCCTGACTCACAGAACCCTACACAGCCTTTGAAGTTTCTACACATTCTTCAAACTATAAACCACTTTTTCAATGCAGAGATTTCTGATTTATTACAGATTTCTTTCATAATTAGGATTTCTGCTCTGTTTGTACTAGATAAAACAGTTCAGAGGTTTTCTGATCTTGGAGAAATTAAACCAAAATAGAGAGCAAAAGTTATTTTTCTCAGTGTATGCTCAAAATCACCTTTAATAGCCATTTCTCCCTGTTAACAAACATCAGTTGTGATTCAGTACTACACATTTCCTGTGAACTGAGAAACAAGAGCACAAAGCTAGTGCCTGAGTCTGCTTGCATAGCCTGCCCTGTGAAAGGATAAACACTTGGTAAATTATGTGCAAACCTCATAAAATCTACATGATTGGGCTGCTGTAAAAGATATCACTTCTGGATCTTTAGATACACTTTAGAGGAGACCATTACCATTTTGTCATCACTACCCAAGCAGAACATTTCTAAACTAATAATCCCCTCTGTATTTTTTATTTTTTTTTTAAATTTTAGTGCTCTGAAAGAACTCCATCAAACAGACATCAGTAAATTGACTCTAAAGTAAACAGTAACTCTGGGGACCTCAAAAAAAATCTAAATTATGCTTGAACAAGGCCTTAAAAAATGTTCTCCCATATCAGATCAGGAGCAAGTAGATTCCACATTATATATTAATTACTTGCTAAAGTAATTAATGCTCTTGCATCTCTTGTAATCTAATTTACCTGAGTAAAAAGGATGTGCCTGGAGGAAAGGCATAGAGTGCTGCCAGAATTGGACCTCAAAGCTGGAGGAAAACCTTCTCCCCTTTTCTTCGCATGACATTCATGGAACCTCCAAGGGCAATTATTACAGAGTTTTAAAAACTGTGAAAAATGAGGCACACATCCCTGAAAGAGCTCACAACTGAAATGACCAGCAAAAATAGGCAGTTATCAGATGACGGCTAGAGGATGCGATACATCAAAGACTAGTGTTTGAGCCAAGATTAGCATGCACCATATTAGATCCAAGATTTTGTATTCATCCATCATCTGGGTTCTTCAGTTTTAGAGAGATTAGAGCTTCATACAGGCAGCTTTAGAAACAGAGGTTGCTGGGAGAACAGCTGTTCAGAAATTTTCCAGTGAAAGAAAATTTAATTCCAGACATCATCAGCTTGGTAACCCTTTGATGAATACAAACAGGATTTTGTGAAAACCCTGACCAGACTCTTAGTAGACAGAACAGCTGGATACCTTGAAGTCTGGGAAACATTGGTTGGAAAGAGGACTCCAAGAACAGCTTGGCTTTGTGTGATGAAAAGAGGGTGCAGAACTTTGAATTTGTAGGGTTTCTGTCCCTAGGAGGTTTCATATGAAATGTTAGTCCAGATGGTACCTACCTTGAGAATACAGTTGCAGCTGCTAAGGATCTTATCTATCTACTTTCCAAAAAATATTTCCTGTCAGCTGATGTCTTGCCCTGTGGTTAGGAGCTATTTACCCAAGCAATTAAAAAATTCCCTTCTCTGCAGCAATGTTAGGACCTGGCTGCAGGCTCAATCTTGAAGATAGTGCTTGCTATTACTTCTGTGATAAAACACTGATATCCATTCAACTGAAGAAAACTTATATCAGCAGTTGCTTTTATTTTTGCAATGTCTGTAATTCCAGCTTCAAAAATTAAGGAAGATAAAGAAATTACAATGTATCAGAGGCAATGCCAAGTCATTTCACGTTTAACTAAATAGCTATCAACTTGCAAGAAATTCAAGCAGTATTCACCTGGATCAGATTCAAGTAAGTGACCCAGAAATAAACACCTATGTATGTCATTACTGCTCCCCTCATCCATCTTGTCCTGTGGCATTTCCTGGTTGAGCTTGGGACAACAAGAGAAATCATATTTCCTTTGCTCTAAAGACCATGACAGGTTTTTTTGCTCAATGACAAAAAACAAACCAACAAACAAACAAACAGTCCAGATTTTGCCATTATCTGCCAAAGGACATGCTTTTAATCATGTTTCCAATCCTGAAAAATAGGACAGAGAAAGGTACACAATTTATATGTGCTCTACTGTTACAGAATTAATTATATTTTGGTTCAAGAAAAAAAAAATAAAACAACTTTCAGAAACCTCCTGTTCATTTCAGGAGTCATAGTGCTCCACATTTTAGGTTATAGCAGTATAAGCAGTAATACTCATCAAAAGCTGTAATGGATCACAGATTTGGCATGCTCTTTGCTTTAAAAACTCATTAGTATGAGTTTTGTATAGCTGCTTGCATTCATCATGCAGGGATGGAAAGAGAAAAATCTAAACTGGAGTCTCAGTCCCTAAGTAGGGCTGCTACAAAAAATCATGTTTAGAAAAATTGTCTTTGCTGTAACAAATAAGAGAGATGTTGCTGCAGTGAGGTTAAGAGATTTAAGATTTAGTTGAGATATAAACCCTACCTATTGCATGAGTGGTGGAATACACAAATTAAGGCCCAACACAGGCATAAGACAGGAGGAGGAAAGGAGAGAGGGGGAAAGCTGTGCCAAGGGAGGAGAAAAAAAAGGGAGAAAAAAAGAAGATCAAAGGAGAAGGAAAGGAGACAAACATTTTGATGCAGATACTGGAAATGTTAGAAAGGTATCTTACTTGCCAGCATAAAGCTTTCTTTAATTTTATTTTTTTTTCAAATCTATGAATTAAATTCTCTCTCTGCTTCCTTAATTCATGATAAACAAGCATTTCTTTAGCTTACAGGGAGGCCTGTTTGCTGCTGTAGAGCAAAGATCACTACTGTGAAACCAGCCCATGAAGTATTCAGTGGTTCCTCGGAGATGGTAGGTTGTACTAACACAGAGGAACTCTCACAATGAAATAAGTTTAGGAGGCTCATGGGCTGGGGAATACCTCCTGCCAGGCTTCAAAAAATAAATATAAATGTATTGGCAGTTCCTGACTTCTGGGAATTCAGTCTACTCAAATCAGTCTTCTTTTTGTTGATTAGACATCAGTACCACCCCACAGCTCTGGTCACCATCTTTCCCAAGACATCATATACATATAAGTATATTTGTATTTATATAAATATGGATATTTATATTTATATAAACAATAGAAGAACTGAGACTGGAACAAAGACGGCTGACAAGCAAAATGAAACAGAGATCTGCAAAACCACACATGCTGTGGGAAAGGTAAATAGTTACCCAAAGGAAAATAGTACCAAAACTGGATACCATTTATTGAAATTTCAGAAACTGTGTCCATAACAGCCAAAGAGAGGTGATTATTCACACAATGTTCAATAAGGTGTAAATTTCTCACCCGAGGAAACTGTGAATGCAAAAGTTTTACATGAGTTCAGAAAGTGACTGAATACATGTAAGAAAAAAATCTTTAAAGACAACACTTCTGCATCAAGTGATGATACTCTTGTAGCTTCCTGCAGGCACTTGTCCTCATATTCTTGTTATTTACTACTTTCAGTATGGCAACGCAGAGCTACACAGACATTTTGTCAGTCATTACAGTGACTCTCAGATTCTTTAACTAGAAAAACCAATGTTTTAATTATTCTTCACTGTCACAGGGAACTGTCACTGAGTCTTTTCTTACAATGAAAAGTTACTCTATAACAAAATTAATGACTTGCTGTTTACAAAGGAAAGCTTTAATACTGCAATGAACAGGGCATTTTTCTGTTGTTATGGAATGATTTAAAAAGCATCACTTAATTCAGGTAAATTATTGTAACTTTCTCATACTTAATTATTTATTAGCAATTACAGAACTACGCATATTGCAAGGGAACCTCCTTTACTTATTCAATGTGATCTCCTGCTAATAAAAGCCGGTTGCATAAGGTATTCTACAGCTATGTTTTAGAAAGACCTGAGGATGGAGCATGTCATTCTAGAGGGAAGGGAAGATGAAAAATCCTACCTCCCAGGTTGTATCCACTGCCTCTTGCCCTTCAAATACAAACCTCCAAGAGTCTAGCTTTGTCTTCCTTGATGGCAACCCAGAAGATAAATATCTATTACTGAAAAAAAATGAAGGCATTTCCCATAGGCCCTGTGATTGCTGCCAACTTGAATAGAAGGTGAAGCTGATCAGTAAATACAGGAGAGAAGCAGTTCCCCTTGGATTGCAACTATGATCAAAATCTTCATCTGGTTTTAAATTTCCTTTTTTTTCTGTGATTCAGACCTCCTTACTGAAACCCCTTTAGAAGACAACATATAGTACCTGAAACCCATAGTCTTTATTTTAAGTGTAATTAATTTTTAAAGAACCCAGATGAAGCAGCTACGAAAGTACTCATAGGAAATTAATCCATATGTATTGTATTGCTTGTCAGATAGGAACCCTGTCTTCTTTACAACTGCATGAGTATCCTATTTCATCATTTCTCTTAAAAGACAAGACTCCAAATATAAGTATGTGTAAATTTATGTCAGTCCTTACACTTGTCAAAGTGTCTTATTTACAGAAATCAATATCATGCACACATTTTCTTTTTTTTCCTCCTTTATAAATAGTTAAGAGGTACTAGAAATTCACAGTCCCAATGGTATTTATTAATAAGTACTACTTACGAGAAGGAAACATTAAAAGGATGGGTTTCTCAGTGAATCTAGATTAGATGTCTCAAAATGCCACCCTTTTTTCCTCTCTGAAAAGACCTGTGATCTTTAAGATGTCCTCTAAAGTTCTCCCGTCAGTATTGATATGCACCATTTCCACAAGCTCTTTTCTCACTTGGCTCAGAAGCCAAATTATAAACACCCTTCATTCCTTCTCTTTGGTACTGCAGAACACCTGCTTGCTTGCTTGCTTAATGCCCCTTGATATTTTAATTCTTCTTGGTGCAGAATTACACAGTACAAACATCCATCTCCCTTGGACACTTGGAGATTTTTGTGAGAATGCTCTGTTTGTTTGGCTTTGGGTATGCATTTTTTTTTGATTTATCTTGTTTGTGGAAGCAGATTTTTCTTTTGGGTGACGCAGCATCGCTATGTACTCAGACATTTTCAGATCAACCTGATGAAGTGTTACATATTGCTTGCTTGTTCATGTTTCAGTTTTACTTCCATTGCAGAAGTACAAAAGAGCATTTTTCTTCCTTTCCAAATATGTGAGATTTTCATGGAATCGATTTTTAACAGGTATTTATACTTGTGATTACAGCTGCAACTCAAGACAGGTTAGACTGCTTTTTCTCTAAGACTCAGAAACCTTGTCAGTATGAGTGGATCTTGGAAACAAACCTGTTATACACTGCCTTTCACCTTTTTCCCATAAACTTTTGCTGGTGACATAATGAAAGCAGACTTTACAGCCCACTTTGATTTCTTTTGTTTACCAGTTATCCTTCTCCAAAAACTGCATCCAATGTGCAGTTTGTATGTGTATCCTTACAACTAAAGTGCAAAAAGAGGTGATGTGAATGACAGCAAATATTCTGGGCCACTGAAGGGTAACAGAGCACAAGAACTAAGCTGCAGTTGTTTAAGTTTCTACTTCTCACAGGAACAGAGAAGGATGACAGTAAGTGACCAAGCACAAGCTTTACAGGGAGCAGATAAGCTTAGGTATGTACTAGTATTTTGTGGAAAGAAGTTAAAACTGAATCTATTTTGCACATCCACAAAGAAAACATGGCTTTCCAGTAACCTGGAAACATGCACAGCTGCTTTTAACAGGGTAAACAGGCTTCCCAAAGGTTTGCTGCTGTTATCACGAACATGGAAATATTTGTCACTCAAAGATGACAGAAGGTGGCACAATCCACCAGACCGATATATGCCAGTCATACAAAAATATGATCAGCTGCAGGACTCTTGGGGCCTTTTCTTCAACAGAACCTCAGGCTCAACTTTTGAACTTGCCACTGTCCTGCTGTAATGGGAGAGAAAAATGGGAGTGACAACACTACCACCTGCGAGACAAGCATACTGAAAGTCCTAGCAGAGAGGGTTTCCACTGCCTGCCCAATTTCTCTCCTTATTTACAGCACAGCCTATAAGAGGGAAATTCACGAGGAGCTTAACATCACAGGCACTCACAGGTTTGAACTCCTACTTGAAAGTATAGACAGGACCACTGGGTCAGGGCACTCCAGAACAAGCTGTATTCTCTCCAAACAACCATCATTAATGATGAGAAGCTGAGTAACAAAATGTGTTGGGATTTACATTCTACTAAAAACTAAGATGTCTTCACCTGAATGCCGCATGTCTTCATGGCTTTAAGGACCTGTAGACATGCCCCAGACTCCCTCTCATCCCATGCTTGGACAAAATTCCACTACATTCTCCCTCCTGTACCCTCACTGCCACAGAAAGTGGGCCAGGAGAAAACTTCCTCTGGTCCCACAGATCTACAATCTGCTTATAGAGGATTGCAGCCATGAGTATCCTATAAAGCACATGCAAGCCTCAGGCTAACTATTGTTGCTCAAAACTGTCTTCTGCCTTTGTTGTGAATGAGCTCAATCCTGCATCTCTCCTGCCTAGTCTGCTTGCTAGGTTATGGCAACCACTGTGTCAAAAGCACTCACTGACTGGATTCAAGTAATTGCAATTTCTCCCCTTGGGTGCTGTGGATAATATAGTGGAGGATGACTGAATACTCTTATGTGGTTAGCCATAACAGTAAAAAGCAAAGCATAAACAAAAGCCTATGCTTTTTATCCTCAAAAGCCAGGGAAAGGGAATTTCTTGTGTTAGTCAATGAACAAAAAGACAGAAATTTTAGTGAGAGCAGGGACTAACACGTAGAAATCTCCTCTCCAAGAGGAGTGTGTAATGCAGGTAGTCTTCCTTTACCTTATTCCTTCTGTAAGAAACAACGTCGTGTTCCCAGAAGAATTTCAAAGGAAAGCAGATTCTGTTCTCACCCATGCCAACAGACATCCTGCTGTCCTGAATCCAAAAGAAATGGCGTTCAACTTTCCCAGAGAAAGGTATTTTACCTTGGCCTTCTGCTTCCTAGGAGATGGCACTCTTAAGAAAATGGGCATCATTTCTCCTTTTAAAGGAGAGCTGCCTATGGAGGCTTGTACAGACTCTGGATCCCAAGTAGATGGGGACCTATGAAAATGCCACAGTCATCAAATGTACATGCAAGGGAACGCTTCCATGCACACTCAAAGCAAGCAGACACATTGTGAACACACAGCTGTCCTGTATCTCTACAATAACAAGCCTGAAGAATATGCCAGTGCATGCACTTGCTATGCAGAGGGAGAAAAGGGACTCAGAACATGGCCCTGTGCTGTAAAGTACAAGTGCTACCTTTCTCTAGACCTGAATCTGTCACATGCAGCTGGAACAAAGAGCAGCAAACAAACCCTAAGTTTGATGTTTCCTGGTTCCACTGCCATGCTTCACATAACATATTTTACCGTACAGGATCTACATAACACGGTTGTAAAAAGCCTTAGCTGAAGTAAGACTGAAGTCAAAGAAATACGTTTGAGGTAAACCAGGAAGCTGGGAGCCATCAGTGCATTCCTTTCAAGTTAGTCAAGAAATTTCAAACAAGTAGAAAAATAAATATTTAGGTAGATAGTAAAAGAGGTTTTGATTGTTTGGTTCTAGAACTGATCACTGAAATCATTAGCTAAGAAAGGGGAAGTAAGAGAAGTAAGGCAGAAATGCTAAAGAAACAGCACCAAAAAAATAAAAAAATCAGTCATAACGAACAAAAGGAAATGGGCTTTAGAGATAAATGAACAATGCAAAGCAAGAAATATCTCCAAGTCAATGACAGGATGATGAGGTAATTCAGAGTAAGACAGAAAGAGCTTTGCAGACGGAAAATAAAATTAGTTTTGAATAATGCCTGCGACGAGCAAAGATAAAAACTTGCTAACACCATTTAGTCCCTAAAGACTGAAAAGGAGAGGTCCACAAAATGGCTTTCTATAAAACAAATATTTCATATAAATAAGGAGATCAGGTCTTCTGATTACACAGTAACCTTTGCTGTCAGCTAATCATATTGTCTCATTCTTTATGGCAGTCTTCTGTTGTGATACACGCACACTTCAACATCCATCCTAAGGAAACAAAGTCTTCCAGGTTAAAAGCTAAGAAATGTGTATAGATCCAAGAACCCATTATGAACGGGGACTTTATGCTTATAGCTTACCCGCTTTCTAAGAGTAAAGTGGAATATTTGTCACATAATGTTATACATATTTTTTTACCATATATTTCTGTGGTGCATGTATTGCGCAGACATTGAACATAAATTGTAACATCAGCTTTGATTAAGAGGTTGAACAGTAGGACAGACCTGAAGAGTTAAACACTCTAATCTGACTGCACTTTGAAACCATCATTTATGGATCCATCTTTTTTTTTACCACAAGTATTTTCATAATTTCCTATTATATTGGAAGGTTGGCTTTTATTTTCCAGACAAGCAGATGGTGTTAGAATTTACAGAACAGAGACATTTTCTGCACTGTCACACACAGAGTCTTTGAAACAGCTGATCATCACTCTTGAGTTACCAGAACTAAAAGTTAGTTATCCTTCAGGTCCTTGAGATAAAAGGAATAGCATAAGGGGTTTGAAGTTTAGCTGGGAACAGACTCAATCTTTTGAAATAAAAAAGATTAGGTAAAGTCTGAGTACTTGCATGTAACATTAGGGTGTTACAGTCATTTGGGCATAAAAATTGAGATACTGAATACCACAGCCCTACTGACTTTAATTACATCTGCCCCTCATTCGTACTAACCAGCTGTGACTTCTGCTGTCAGATACAGAGTTACAGCCTCATGCACAAACATATTTTAGGTTAAGGAATAGTTGTCTGGAAAAAAAAAAAAAAGGAGTAGAACTATAAAAATCTTGCCTTGTCTTCTGTGTTTTTTTCAGGGACTTTAGAAAAAAGAAAAAATCAGAGAAATGCACAAGTCTGAGCCCATAGGCATTACTAACAGGTCTGTTCCTTTAGCAGCTTTGGTCAAGTACCTTCCTGGCTATCTCTTGGACATCACTGGGCACATGTTCACATCTTCAGCAGCACACAGCCTACACATTACTTCCAGGACAGAGAGAAATGTTTAAGAGGAAATTCTGACAGTCATGGGTGAATACGGTTCTTCAAAAGAAATAAAGACAGAGCAGAACAATGGACAAGGCAATAAACACTACAGCCTAATAGGTAAGAAAAAAATTATTTGGAGGAGATAAAGAATGGTTTTGAAATAGATTTGCAAAAAGAGAAGTCACATGCAAAAAGCAAAGTTGTGATCAGTAAGCAGAAACAAGATGGCTAGTGACTGACAAAAAACACCATGTAAAGGAAAACAAAGTTCATGAAAAGCACATTTGTAATAACAAGATTATATTTCAGTCCTGAGATCCTGCAACTTTTGTCCATTGCCTCTGCTCAAAAATGCAACTTATTATTCCTTGTGTGCCAGTCAAGAAAGTAATCACATCATAAAGCAAGAAAAGGTACTGACCCCAGAATACTTAATCCAGATTCAAAACAGTGACTGCTTAAGCAAATTACACAAACATGGAAGTAAACCAGGATATGGATAATGGTCAGTTCCTGCAGAATTGTAATATTTTCAAGATGCAGAACTTAATCTTCAGTTAACTACTTATTAGGAATGCTGCTCTCTAGGGGCAAGGGGGCTTATTTTCAAGCATACATTTTAAAGTTTACCTAGCTCCTCCACAAAATTGTGAATGAACTGGGAAATGGTTGTTTCTGTACTAAATGTCAGGTCTGCACAGTTTTGAATAAGTACATGCTGATTAACGGGACAGCTGTTGCTGTATTTTTGGCTTTGCTCTTTCAAGGCTGCCAAGTTGCTGATATGCTTTCAGCACAGTGTCTTAGTCAGGGATAGTCACAAACGCTATTCTCTTAGTGATTTAAGCTAAACTTTAATACTGCTCTCAGTGACGTTAATATGAAGAAGAATCTGGGCTAAAAAAATTCAGTTTCCACAAAGGGATTTAAACTGCTGCAACCACCCTCATTTCTGGGAAACACCTCCTGTTGTCCAGCTGAAAGAGGCCTTATATTTATAGTCAGCTGACTATGAGAAAGGGAGCCAAAACCAAGCCCTCTTTCCAATTATAAAGCAAATGCATTTCCACAGTGAAGTCAAATGAGTCTAAATCCCAATGAAGACATCGTTTTTGATCCTCCTTAGCTGATGAGACAGGAGACATTGATGGAAGTTAAACCATAGTCAAGGAGCAGCTGAAATTTTTATTTTTTTTAATTAGAGAAGTCAGACCTTATTGAAGTGCCTAAGCTTGTGCAGGTGGCGTGTTCTTCCTACTTGATCTCCAGAGCTCCATGAGGTGATTAATTTCCAGCACTGATACTTGGGAATCCATAACATGAATCTCAGGGGACTGTAGGTTCACAGGTTACCTCCTGAGACGTGGGAGGTAAAGCACATCACACAAATACGTTTTGCACAGAATTTCTGAAAAGCTATTCTTTCCTTAAGAGGGACAGTAAAGATTAAATAGTGAAACAGAAGCTAAACACACCTCTGACTATTCTGCCTTTCTCTTTTCCACCCACTCTGAAGACACTTCACAAGGTAAAAGTTAACTGCAGCCTCTAACACAAGCTCTGTTGTTTTTTTTCTCTCACTGTTCCAGATGATGGGTTTAGTAAAGGAAGAGGTTCTTTTATAACCTTGTCAGATTATTGCCTAATCAGCTTCATCTTGAGATCAAGGCCTTCTCATCAAGTGATAGATTGCTGAGCTTCTGGCAACAAGACCTTGACTGACTGCTTTGCCCTGGCCAACAGCTATCATTGCTTATTTATCAAAGCTGGATGACCTACAGTGTCATCCTACCTATTCTGTCAGCATTTTAATGTCCATGAGTACTTGGTATGGTGTACATTTAGGAGCTTCTTGCTGCATATCCATTCAGGGATGAAATTTGCTTACTATATTCTATTGATCTCACTTTGCAGACAAACCTGTCAAGAAACAATAGCAAACTGGCACCAGTGTTTCTGGTTCTGGGACAACTGAGACCTCACTTTGTGTAGGTGAAAATTGCTTAAATAGACATGAAGGCCTGCTTGGTCTATCTCAGTTTGCCACTGAACAGTTGTTCTGGAATTTGATGGAGGAGATAAAGCCTGTCTCATGTTTCCTGGAGAGTGGACCTTCATCTGCACATGCAATTACATTCTGTAATTGCCTGTTAGATTCACTAGTGAGAACATTACCCTGTAGATAAGCAATATCAAGTCTCAGGAATCTTACATTTATAATCTACTTCTTTATTTGTGTGTTGCTTTTGTAGGTGAGGGTTTTTTTAAACCACAAATAAATGGAAAATTAATAGAAGCACAAATAAATTTTCTCTGTAAAATGGTAGTTTAAAACATTAGCAGACTCTGATGCTGCTGTTGGAAAGAAAAAGAAGAAAACCTCAAAATTTCTCATGCATCTCACAGAAGAAGTTAAGAATCACCCTGGGTTTGCCTTGGTGTGGGAGACTGGACTGTTTTTGGTTAATGACTCAAAACATCTGCGCATTTGTGGAGGTGCCAGGGTACTCTGCTGAAGCCTGGCTTTGAGGCTGACAATAAGCAGACCCTACAAGAGGGGATGGTGCTCTTCATCATGGTAATTGTTCTCTGCTTAGTTGTAAAACTACCCCTCCCCATGCCCTGTGGTGAAGGTCTGAAAGACTGGCTCAACTGTGTTGACATGAGAGGCAGCCTCATGTCTTAGAAGGTCTCATAAACCACCAAATACATCCCCACTCTGACCTCTGAGACCTTCCCCCACAGGGAAGTACCAGGGCATTCTCATCTTAACCTAAGCTTGTATTAACTCACCAGACTTTGTGTTTCATGGGCTTCTTTCCCCACCCCCAATGGATAAAGACCATCACTTAAGTGAACAGACAATAATCAAATCATGTCATGAGATCTATATGTGGTGATATGTTTTTACTCTCATCCTTTCACTCTCTTTCTTTCTTTTCCTTTATGCATTTCCTTAAGTAATATTTTTATGCTTTCATATTGCTATATTACTATTGATAACAATAACCAAAATGGTTACATATCTGCTTTCCATTGCAACCAAAGTGTTCTACAATAAACCCTCCATATACATATTTACAAACACAAATCCTTCAGTGTTGTCTCATGCTAATCCACCCCAAGCGATCTATGAACAAGAACCTGGGTTACCCTCGCCATCTGGGTGGGTCATTACTTGGTCATTACTGTATCCTTCTGCGTGCAAATGAGCACTGTGCTCCAAGTGACTTGCCTTCAACTCTTTTTATAGCCAAAAGTAACCCACACAGTAAATTTTCCCTCCTGCAGGTGGGGAGCAAGCCAGTAGCAACAAGCACAGTGCAGTTTATCCCACTTGCCCCTACCCTTCCCTTGCTAGCCTCAAAACACCTTTTTTACTGAGTTTGGCACCACACTGCTTTTAAGGGAGGATAAACAAAAATAGCTCTTGTATTCACCTGGAGACGACACATGCCTAAGACCATTGTCATGCAAGCCCAAGAACCTTTGTTTGCCTTTTATGACATGGTATTTCTGTCAGTGTGGTTTCCATGCCAAAGTCCCTTATTCCTTATTCTTATTGTCTTGAAAATTGCCCCATGATTTTGCAGTGCAAAAGGATGTTTAATTCACTGTTTTGTTTTCATGGGCATTGGGTTTTTTGCTGTTCCACTTACAAACATGAGCAATTTTCCATCCTTACTTTCCTATGAAATGCAGCTGAAAGATGAGCTCTAGTCCTTCTATAAAGGGAATGCATGACATAAAAATAATCTTGCTACCAAAAAGAATACACATCTTTGCAGCAAAAACATAATTAAGTGAAGAATTTATTTCATCATGGAGAAAGAGAATAGGGGTGGCAATCAGGATGTGAACATGTGCACACTTTACAAGATAACAGTTTGCTTAATCTACTTAACTGAGAATTAAAATTAGAACTATTGAAGTCTCATAGCTGTAGTGAATTCACACCACAAAGACAAAAAAGCTGAAATGGCAAACTCTAAGTCAAATGAAGCTAAAGATAATAAAAAAAAATTATATTTGAGAAAAAGACATTCAGTCGATGTTAATGGCTACAGAAATAGAAATTATAAAACTGGCAATTAAATAAGGAAAGACACAAGTATATGGCACAAATACTAGAAGACAAAGACAGTAATTTAATAGTAACTCAGTAAGACCCAAAAGCCGTGATGACTAAGAATGGGCATGAGAGCCTATCTAAGGAGCTTTGAAGTGGCAGTCAGTGAGCCTTCTCAGCCAGGAACAGGGACTTTCAGTAGATTTTGGACCTTGTGGAGAACCCAGAGCACTGGAGATATGTGACAACTGAGGCCTCCATTTTAGAGGTTAGTTAGGCTGAGGGCAATAATTTAATGTCTTTCAGATTCATATCAGACAATTCTGAACAAAATAAATGGAATGGCTGAAACACGACCAGCTGAATACATCAAAGGAGATTTATAGTTAAAGATTTGCAGGAGCTCATGGGAAAAAGAAGAAAATTATGGTCAAACTAATTTGACTAATCAATTCTGAAATCCAAACTTTATTGACAAGGAAAATTGTGTCAACACCATAGAACATTTGAATAAAAAGCCATTTAATTCAGGGATAAAGTCTGGATGCCATACAGCTAGGACAACTATTGCTACTTCAAAATTAATATCTAGGTAAAGGATTGGGAAGGCAGCTTTGTATACAGGTGCACACACAACTGAAAATGAACTGCCTCTCCCTCAACTTGCTTGATCAAGAGCCACATTTCCCAAAGGCTTATAACCCAAATCCCAGAGACCCAATGCCATCTTCAGCACCATTTGGGCTACACCTAAATCTTTTGTTGAAAGATTAGTTCTGTCTTTAGGTGTGTAAGCTGGGAGATGTTTAGTAAAAATCCCAAGAGACTCTCATCTCTGTCTGCTACCAGACAACTACGACCATTTGAAGAAGGATATTAACAAACAAGCAGGAAGAAAGCAAACACAAGAAGGAAGTAATGAAATAGATCTTAAAACATGCCTTATAACAAGACCCAGAAAACTTGAACCATTTTTCTTATCGTAGAAATTACTTCACGTAAGCCTAAGTGCCTCATAAGGACAGAAATTTGACAGGGCTCCTCATTCTGCTTTTCCTGGACTTTCTGATTTTATTTCACTGACTCTGCTTGGACCACTTTTTCTTTCTCTCTTACTAGGGAATCTGATCTTGTTTTTCTTCACCTCTTTCTTTTTTCCAGTTTTAGTTTCCCTTCTCCCCTTCTTAGTTTGTGCTCCTTTCAATCCCTCCTTTGCCTTTCCTTCACATTTTCACCCTTTGTCTTGTGTCTCTTTTTTTGTCCTCTTTATTTTTCCAATGAAATTATTTAATATGATCACATATGGAATAAGTCTTTTGGGGAACACAAATATAAGTTATCAACAACTCTCAAATAATACACAAAATTTATCCATTAGTCTAGGAAGAAGTTAAAAAAATGGCTCACAGTATTAACATCAAAGCACACTGAGTTGATTTATGAACATGCTGAATTGCAACATCTTAGCTAATTGCTTCTTATTCTTACTTTGACAACTTCGCTCATGGTGATTTTTTTAAAATAAAAAGTCATAAATGTTGAAATCACTTTAAAGAGTCAGCAGAATGCATACATATACCTTTATCCATAAAGAGAAAGTCACAGCCAGGGGCAATCTTACTGTTCTGGAAATTCTGACAGGTGTGTCTGAAAGGCATTATCTTCTTAAGGACTCATATCATCCTTTCTGAGATAAGTTGATGCATTCAATTACATTCCTGGTGTGCTGCCCTAGAGTCTTGCAATTATTTATTCTCCCACAGATGCAGCAGGCTTTCAAGCCCTTCTGTCTATTCCCTGCAGGACCCTATAGTCCAAATTGGTGAAACTAAATTTTATCTAGTCACTGGAACTACTCATGGGAGCAAAATGCTGCAATTTAGCTTCCAGGCAGAATTTATTTATTTTTTTTTAAATAGCTGACTGAGGGATTTACACAGAAGTCTGACACACTTTCTATTTTGTTTTTATTTTATTTTGTTCATCTGACCTCCACATCTTTCAGTGTATTCATGGAACAGTCCTATATTTCTCTGTGAGTATATGGAATCTGGGTTTAATGATCAAGCATGAAAAAAGTTCTCATCACAGGCGAGTTTTTCCTGAACACACCCAGATCACTTTTTTTCCCTTAGTCATGACTCATGTATTTTTCAATTTTTTGCCATGCTATTTCCGTGAATAAATTCATTCACCAAGGCTGATGTGTACACAGGGTTCACCTTTTTCTTAAGGGCAAGATATATTCTCATTAGTTGTTAAATTTCCATTTCAGAGATTGCTGTTCTATCAAAGGCAATCTACTTAAATTTATTTGCCATGAAACATACACATTACTGCTCCTGGGGTGCCAGAATTTGGCTTTTGAATACCTGAGAAGGAGCACAGCTGTTCAAAAGTTCTACAAGACTTAAGGCATTCTTTGTTCACATTGCAGTTTTCAGTTCAAAAGTACAACAGTACCTCAAGGATACTAAGGAATTTGTATGAGAAACTGAAACAAATGATAATAATAAAAAAATCATAGATAATTATAATGAGATTGTTCCAGGAAAATATTGTAGATACAGAATACAGACAAAGTGCCTCAGCAGAGGCTTGCTTCTTCTTTCTATTTCTTAATAAATTAATTAATTTATTTGTATGTTTAACATTAACAGTTTTCTCAAAAAAAAAAAAAAATAAGGAGAGGTAAGGAAGAGACATCAGACAGAAAATTAGGCAGATAACTGTTTGAAAGGCAGGATTAGAGACCTCAGCAGGGCAGTGAGAAAGTCACAGATCACTGAGTCCCCTGCATAGAGTGGAAAGCAAAAGTCAGTTAGGAGTGAAGACAGACAGAAATTAACTGAATAAGGTAGCAAGGAATCCATAAATGTTCATGGTGCTCATGGGTCTTGGCAAGAGGAAAACTTCCTGTGCCTTAGAGGTAGCTGAACCTGATGGGCAGTGGGAGCCAGAACATCTCCTCCCATGCTGGCTCCATGTATGTGAGGCTGCTGCAGTTCCTTCTGCCTGGGTGCAGGCACAAGAGAGGCTAAGCACCCACTCCTGACAGCCGCATATGTGCGCTCACACTACCCACGCAGCCAGCCACACAGCCCAACTCAGAGAAAGCACTGCCTTACACAGCCCTCAGGTGAACATGAAGAGCACAGGTGGCCCAGTGCTCTTCCTTCTCTACCGTTCATCAGCACTGGAGTCTGTCTGCTAGTGCAATATAGCACACAGGATATACGGACCACTTCTGCTTGTTGGCCTTCTAAGTCTCTCCAGGAGCAGCCCCCAGTGCCCCTGCCATGCTCCAGTTGTTGGCATGAGCCCATGAGGTTCACAACTCACTCCAGCTGCTGTGCACAGATCTCTCATGTTCATGAGCTAGTGTGCACTAAGGTTTGTTGATGATCACGTATACTCATGTAGACCAGAAAGCACAGCCACAAGGAAAGCAGTCAGATTTAAGTAGAATTGAAGACAGACTATGCTCATCAAACACAAGGCTCAGTCAGACCAGCTGCTGACCTTTACACTTAGTTAACCCTTTCTTACCCTTTTCCTTCTTTTTTTCCACTTTTGTTCCTCCTCAGCCCACTTGCCCCCTCTCTTTCCCCAGTTTTTGTTCTTTCCCACCAACTCATTTTGGCAGGTTTCACTCCAGGGTCAATCTTTCTCCTGTCCCTTGGATGGTCTTAGGGAGCAGCTGAGTTGTCCATTTCCACTGCTTAGATTACTGGGGTTAATTTGCCTGTCATTGTTCCCCCAGTCTTCACTAGGTTTTTGAGTTTCATATGATTAGTCTTGGAGCCTTCTGTAAAGAATAACCATGCCATGAATAATAGAATAACAGAAAGAATAAACACCAGCAAAGTTATTCATCTGAGGCCAATGAAAGAAATACTCATAAAAGGAGAATAATCAGTCTTAAATAAATAGGTATCATGACAGAATTGCCACAAAATATCGGCTAAGACAGTAAAAGAAATATAGAAAAAGGTGGACAGCCTAAACTAGAAACATAAAGAGGAAGCATAACATCTCAGGCTACCTCATGAATAAGGCATGACATACACCCTCAAGTCAGACTGTGTCCAGAAGGCCTCTGGCTGCACACTCATTGAAGTACCCAGTAATCACCTCTCTGTTCTCCCTCCAGATAAATCATAACTCTTTATGAAAGTTTCAGATGGAGTTGTGGGGAAATGTGTGTCCTATAATACAAGGGCCAGTGCAGTTGGTGTTTGAGATCAGAGGTAAGAGGACGGTAACATGGGCATTTCTCATGTGCTGGAGGGCCTGATGGGCTGTGTTTGAGATGACTGCTCATATCCTTGAGCCAGTACTTCATTTTCAGATGTGCAAAACAGAACATACAGTTTTAGTGCAAATAAAATAAAGGAACATCTCGGTCATCCTTGCTATCTGGAGTCATGCAAGTGCAATTCATAAGAAGATTTGAAAAGCACTTGCATATGAGTTTCCACCTAAAAGCAAAGGTACTAGCATCTACCACCAGTTGCAGCAGTATAATGACAAACACACCTAAGGCAGAGGAAGGCACTTGGCCACATGTGCTTTGGGGTAGATCCGTGTGTCCCACACCAAAATCAGCACTTGAGTTTGTGACAGAGAATACGCCAGAGTGATGGAACTGCACCCTCCAGGTTGTTCACAGAATCACAGAATATTCTAAGTTGGAAAAGACCCACAAGGATCATCAAGTCCAACCTTACCCTTGTACAAGACGATTCCCATGAGTCACACCATGTGCCTGAGAGTATCATCCAAGTGTGTCTTGAACTCTGTCAGGCTTGGTGCTCTGACCACTGCCCTGGCGAGCCTGTTGCAGTACCCAACTACTCTCTGGGTGAAGAACCTTTTCTAATATCCACCTGAAACCTCCCCTGATACAACTTCAGGCCATTCCCTCGGGTCCTGTCACTGCTCACCATAGAGAAGAGATCAGTGCTTGCCCCTCCTCTTGCCCTCACGAGGAAGTTGTAGGCTGCAGTGAGGTTTCCCTTCAGTCTCCTCTTCTCCAGGCTGAACAGACCAAGTGGCCTCAGCCTCTCCTCCTACGGCTTCCCCTCAAGACCCTTCACCATCTTCGTTACCCTCCTTTGGACACTCCCTAAGAGCTTCTATTGCAGTGCCCAAAACCGCACACAATATTCAAGGTGAAGACACGCCACTGTAGAGTAGAGTGGGTGTTAAATTGGTACTCTCTTATATGCTTTTAGCTATAGCTAATTTCAGCTTTAGCTAAATAATACTTACCCACATGATTCCTAGACCTGCTTGGGGCATAAACAGTGGTCAAGGCCGCTGATCTCTCCTCTGTGGTGACCAGCGACAGGACCCAAGGGAAAGGCCTTAAGTAGTGATAGAGGAGGTTTAGGTTGGATATTAGAAAAAGGTTCTTCATCCAGCGGGTGCTTGGGCACTGGAACAGGTTCTGCAGGGAAGTGGTCACAGCACCAAGCCTGACAGGGTTCAAGAAACATTTGGACAATACTCTCAGGCACATGGTGTGACTCTTGGGGGTGGTCTTGTACAAGGCTAAGGGTTGGACTTAATGATCCTTGTGGGTCCCTTCCAACTCATCATATTCTGTGGTTTTGTGATTCTGTGACATTTTGATGTGATCACTTAGTTTGGGAGATAGCAGTTTGGAGGACATGGACAAGGGCCCTTTAGCACTGTTTGCCTTCACACTGAGAACAGTCATTTAACATACTGCTTTAAATCTACACAGGGCTACTGGGGATGACCATTGATCCAGTGTGGGATACAGGTGCTACACCAAATTGCTATTCTTGAGAATCCAACTGAGTTACCAGGAATTGTACTATTGCTGCAGCATTCCTGATGAGATAAGGAGCTACACTACATAAACAAATGCTTGGAGAAATTAATGTCTGCTTGGGACTAAAAGAGACATTTCACCAAAAGGAGGAAAAAACCCACTGTTTTTTATTATGTTCTTTTCTGACCATAAAGACAAGTCAAAAAAAACTAGGATCAAGAGTATTGTACATTAAAGAGCAACACTTGTGATTCACAGCATCTTTCAGCACCTTTTCAAGGGATATGTAGCCTAAAATAACAGGTATTCAGAGTAGGATTTCCAGAACACTGCTTTGGAAACAATGCCCATTATATTTTCAAGGGACTTTGAACTCATGAACATATTCACTGAACTTCCAAATACAACAAATATAACAAAATGTTTCATCTTTTCCCCTAATTTAATCCACTGGCATTTTAAAGTGCAGCTACAGTGATATTTATGATTGTCTCAAAGAAAGAATTGTATTTTCATGATACCTAATGCCACAAAAAATAGCTGCAGAAATCATACAATTTCCACTACAAGATTATAAAGATATGATTAAGGAACAAAATGTCTGGTTTTAATCAAAGAGTAGAAAGAACAAAACAGATGCATTTAATTTTTTTTTATTTCAGTGTTTTACTTTAAGCATGAACATTTTAATTTGAAAATAAAAAATAAGTTATTTCAGAGGTAGATATTCTGATTTTATTACCATCTCAGAAGAAACATTTCCATCATTACAAAACCTTTCCATGCATTTCTACACGAAAATAAACTGAAATAGAATTTTGGGTCTGAAAAGGCTAGAATTTCAACTAATCTGTATTTTCCTATGGGATAGAAGTGCAGGGGGAAAACAGTGTCAATATATTATCAATCACAGAAATCTTTGCAGTTACTTGTAAGTTTACCAACTCCAGGCCACAAGCCAGACTCAGTGAGTTTAGAGCCCCCCTCCCTATATGAGAGTTTACTGACCAGAAGAATGAAGAGAGCTTGAAGAATATTCCCTGGGCAGGTGATTCTAAGCCACTGTGTTTTCAAAAGTTTAAGACATTTATTTGGAAAAGGAAGCATGAAAACAGAAAAATAAAATACATTTCTACAGGAGATATCTAAAAATATGCAGATTTTCTTTTTGTTATTTTTTTTCTTTCCTCAAGGCCAATTTAAATGAGTTCAAAAGTGCTTTCTAAACAGTTAATCCCATTTCTCAAATTCTGAAACTTGAATAACTGAAATTCCTTCTTCTTAAAGCCTCCTGTAATAGGAATGGCTTTATGCCATGATTAGCTAACGAGAAAGAAGACGTAATGGATTAAAGGTGAATATTTCCTATTCTCAGTCATGTAGCAGATGCTACAGTCAATAAATTGATTCTGAGGCACACATCCAGGGACAGAAAAAATGCCAACAAAAAAGACATACAAGTTACAGGGAA
Source organism: Empidonax traillii (assembly GCF_003031625.1). Classification (NCBI taxonomy): domain Eukaryota; kingdom Metazoa; phylum Chordata; class Aves; order Passeriformes; family Tyrannidae; genus Empidonax; species Empidonax traillii. Next base: position 639,889 of record NW_020955404.1, on the reverse strand, counting down.
GCCTGTGAAATTGCTCTTCTGGCAGCAGTTACAAATCTTACTTTTTTTCAGATGTTGCTGTGCATTTTACTGCTCATAGCAAATCTGAGCAGAAGGCAGCATCGTCACTGACAAAACAGCTTGTTAAAATAAATTTGGTAGTGCTCAAAGTTAGTGTGTCGTGTTGCACCCAGAAGGCAGCCCATCAGGCAGAGAAGTGTAAAAACTGTTTCTCTAGGTGACCTTTTTTATATGGTCAGAACTCCTCAGACAATGTGTCTCTGCTTCAGCAGCTGTGAGAAGCATCCTAAAGTTTTGGGGCTTTTTGGTGATGGTTAAAGGGTGGAGGAAGGTGTTTTCTTATGTCATGTTGGACACTGCCTGCCTGAAGTGTAGCACACCTTTTGGTTGCCTTTAAAAAAATTAATTCATGTCCCAAATAACTCCTAAATTGGAAAATGGACAGAAAATACAAAGCAGTTTTACTTGGCCCTGCCATGTTGGAGCAGTGGAGTAAACTTCAAACACTAGGAAAGCCTGATCACAGGGCAGCTACTTTGTGTACCACACTGTAGCTGCAAGTACATCCCTAAATGTCCCGAAGAGAGAGGCAAAGACTGCTCAGTAGTTAAAACCTTCAGCTTGTCTTCTCAGTTCAAACTGTTGTCTCCTATAAAGAGCCTGTCTTGAGAAGCAGGAGGCTTGGGCTGGTCACAGGACAGAACGAATTACCTGATTCTCGGAGTCCTACCATCTTACTGCATAGCCTGCCCCACTCAAACAGGTACTGGCTGGGGCACAGAGCAGGATGAGGAGGTATCCTCAGAAGTTCTGTGAATCAGGAAAAGGTACTCAGTGACTGCTTGTGGATTAGTAAAGTTTTCTCAGTGTCTACAGTGCAGCATGCTGGTCACTTGAGGCACTTGGATCTGCCTTATGGCAGCATGGTGTGTCAGAGATGGCCCAGCAAGATTATTTAAGGGGCCCTAAGAAAACTGAAATGAGGCAAGAACATAGACGTTATGTTTTAAAACAGTATCACCTAGATTAACAGCAAAATCAGAGTGCCAGTAGCATATGGACACCAAGCTGGGGGGAAATTTTCCCAGAAACTTTTTCTTTGCTCTGTCCTCTTTTGAGGCAAGAGGGAACAGAGGATAGATGTCACTACTGACAACAGGTACTTGCAGACAAAGGTATAGTCTGGAGGAAGTATTTGGTCCTCGTAGTGCCTCCTTTGTTTCTTAGCTCTTTGCTACAGTGGGAAATGTCCAAGAACAAGAAGGGAGAAGAACCTGAGAAATACCATTTGGAAGTTCTTTTAATAGCCTGGCTAGTCTGATCAGACAGTGGTCACAGGTTAGAGGTGTACCGTCTGGATGCAATTTCCAGACCAAACATCCATGTCATTTGTCTCCATAACTTTTAAATACAGAATATTTTGAGAAAAATAAAATTATTAAGATGTTCCAGTCTGGTCTCAGAAAAAAACACACACGTGTGCACCCATTGTGCTTGGGATGAAGTCAAATGCTTTCCATTGCCTTGTCCTAAAATTAGATTGATATTTAAACATGATTCAAGCAGTTCCTTAGCTATTGTAACGCAGCATTTACATTTGGCAGGGCTCTTGTTGACTCCTGTCAGCAAGGGACCCAGCCCTTTTCATTTACACTGAACCTGACAGCAGAGTCTCAGAGATGAATATTACAGATGTAGGCACTGAATTAAGCTCTGCTCCACACCTGGTTTTGTTTTCTTGTTTGAAAGGTGAAGTCTGAACTACTGAGGATTTGGGATAGGATGTAATAGTTCTCATGATAAATGAGCTGCTCAGAGACTTTAGGGTTTTCATGACTATCTTGATTATGATTTGCATCATTCTCTAGCTGAAGACTTACAGTGCTAATGAGGATTTCATTGAAAGATGCAAACAAACCCAAAAGATACTTCATTGGATTTGCTTTTAACTGGAAGAAAAAAATCCTATAATCTAGTCTTGTTAATTTGACACAAATACTGTCAACTTTCTGTCCTCCAAAGACAATGCTCTTCAAAAAAATCAGTCTTAAACTTTTTTTTCATGTTTCTATTCATAAGAAAAGACTGAAGACATATGCCATGTAGATGAATTAAATTAGGGGACAATATTAGATAGAATTAATAAAAGTTCTCCTTCTCTTTTAAACACATCCTTTTGCTGAAGGAAAAGCCAAGTCTTTTTTAAATAAAACTCTTGATCTTAACCAACAAGTATACTGAATTATCACAATGGGAGAACCTCATCACTAAAAGGGTGATATATAGAAAATACTACTTTCAGTAAGCTAAATGACACTGTAAAATAATTTTAGCAAGATTTTAATGTGATTTTAATGTGCCTGGTATTTATAAGGCATTTTTATTAATAGACAGAATATTGAGGAATTACATTTAAGGATAAATATTAGAAAGTGAAGCCTTCCCAGTCATGTGCACCATTCCATTTGCTGCTGTTACTTACTCAGAGTGCCAGCACTGCTTTTGCGTGACTATATTTTGGTGTTCTGTTTTTCAGAACACTACCTAAGGACCACAGAACATTGTAGGGGAAAAAAATCTCTTAAATATTTTGTACCCTATTACTTACTGCTCGAAATTTGTGGACAGGAGAAGGGAGGATGAATATTGAGAATATTAGGCATTCAGGGAGTTATGTGCCTATTGTAATTAAAATCAATATTTTTTTCAAAATGTTTGGAATTACAACGACAAAAGTATAATTGTATACAACAGTAATAATTTTGATTGCCAATATTATTATTATTGACTGGCTCCCAGCACAAGAAAGACATGAATCTGTTAGAGCAGGTCCAGATGAGTGCCAAAAAAATGATCAGGGGTCTGAAACACCTCTCCTAATGAAGAAAAGCTGAGAGAGTTGTGGTTGTTCAGCTTGGAGAAGAGGAGGCTCTGGGGGCACCTTATTGCACCTCACAATATATAAATGGAGATTAAAAGAAAGATGGAGAGAGACTTTTTATTAGGGCACATGGTGATAAAACAAGGGATAATGGTTGTAAACTCAAAGAGGGTAGATTAAATTAAAAAAAAAGGAAGGAATTTTTTTTTATAGTGAGGGTTATGAGTCACGGAAGGAGCATCTATGGATTCTCCATCCCAGGAAGCTTTGAGCAACCTGGTCTAGCAGAAGGCATCCACAACCATGGCTGGAGGGTTGGAACTAGATGATCTTTAAGGTCCCTCCCAACCCAAACCAGTCTATGATTCCCTAACAAGTGGTTGCTAAAGCAATAATGGTATCATGGGTTATCTACTGTCTTATGGAAAACCAGTAAAACACATATCCAATCCTATTTTCCCCCTAGAAGTGATTTCTTGGAATTTATAACTACATAAACACATGCTGAGGTTAACACTGACCCTTCTGATCTTTAAAGTTTCAACATTTTCCCCTCAAACACTGCAAAATGTCAACAGCAAATAGCCAGCACATGAATAGTTCAGCCCTCAGGTACTGATTAAAGAAAGTAGCTGGGTGAGAGTGGTTGTATGTTACCAAAACATAATTGCAGTTTTTCACTTCAGCTCTTCTCTGGGTCTGGATAAAAATAATTGCTGGATATTCAAGAAAAAACATATGCTGTCAAAACACTGTCCTCAATTAATTAGATTCCTCTGGATATAATTTGAAATGTGTGTTATAGTTTGCTACATCAGAGCCCATGCCACCACCTCAGCGGCATAGGACTTTTCTTCGGACAAAAAATCCTTCCAGGTTATGTTTTAATCTAGGGGGGAAGGGAGTAGCTAGGTAATATTTTCTGTTATGGTTGGGGGGTTTTGTTTCTTTCTGGTTTTAATAAAATTATTATTTTTCCTTCTTCATTCAGACTCCTTGCAATTTTCACCTTGTCTATATTGAAGGGAGAGTTAATCTCATTAGAGGTCTCACCTGCTGAATATACTGTCATTAAAGCAAGACTATGTGACGCTGCATTCAGCTAAATTCCACTTTGGGAACAAAATGCCCTATAAAATCATGCTCAGAGGCATCCTGTCCCTTGCGGTTTGTACAGATTTATTTTGTGGAGAGCTTTAACAGTGAAATTCTTCAAGAAGTTTTCCCCAAACAGCCTCTTGGAATCAAGCAGTAATCTTTTAAAAATAATCACACTTACTTGAGACATGGCACTGTTACCTGCCTGGTCTTTTTCTCTAGAACATCACCTAGACAACCTGATAGTGCATTTGTGAGACGCGGCATATGCGTCTGTTTAAGAGTATCACATTTCAAACTCCTGCCTGATATTACTGTACTTTCTTCTCAAGTCTTTCAGCTTTTCCTGCAACTTCTTTTGAAGTGCATTTGAAAGGCACTATACAGTACTTATTAGCATAATAATACTGTATAATGATACTTGCATTGTACTGCATTTGGTGTCTACTACTGCAGTGACCCATGGCTTTCTTTAGGGGGACATAATGGTAGCCATTAGACTTCAAATAGATGAATCTTGAAAGTATCCTGATGAGGCAGAGTTGATAAATGCTAAGTGATCTTCTAATAGAGTAATTCTGCAAGATAGTAGAAAACCTTCTCAGAGATTGAAGACTCTTAAGATACATTTTCCAGGAATGAGTTCTCGAGTACTTTATCATCTTAAGGAGTAATTGTGCAGCTTACTTTATAACAGGTAATTTCAAAAGCAATGATGAGCATATTCATAGATGTTTTCTACATGCTGCATAATAAATAGACACATCGGCAGTGATTAAGTGGCTTTCTTCCATCACGTAAGTTGTTGACATCAAGGACCCAAGTTTTTTGCTGCAAACTAAGAAAAGCACTGGCTAAGTTTTTAGTCCTTGTCATCATGCTATTCTACCATGTAAGATTTGCAAGCCACTTAACAAACAGGTTATTTTTTTTATAAATCTATTATTTGTTAATGAATGTTATATACTGATGTCTAGTCTGTACAGTAATCAGTATTTCTGGGGGATTTTTTCCCTGTTCAAGAGAAAAAACAAAAACCATTTCATTTGTTCAGAATCTAGTGAGTGAATGAAACATTGTAAAATACTCTTTCAATTCCTCCAGCTTACAGAATAATTGTTACAGGTCTGGCCAATAGGGCAGCAACAGGGCAGCAATGGATTGTAACAGCTTGGAGTGACATCTAACAGCATGTTCTTAATACTGCGCACTCTGTGGTGTATTTTACTTACTGCCTACCAGAAAGTTAATTACTTTTCTTAGAAAACTCAGACCATGGTGATTCACACTTGATCTTCAGCACTAAGATTTCAGAGTATGCTTCGAACAAAACCTGCTGTTAGCAAAGTCAGTGGCAACGGGGAGGATGGTCAGCAGCGTGCATAGGAGATCTCTCCTACCTTTGTCCATGGGAACATGTGAGCACTTCCTCTGTTCAATCACCTAAGCGCCAGGAACTTACAGGGTAGTTTTTTCACTTTATGCAGCCTGTACTGGAAACACTTGAGATGCGCAGCAGGACAAAAATGATGGATAAGAGTAGCTGCATCTTTTCCAGTTGTGAGCACCTGAACGACTTTTAATTTGGTCCAAGTTATTGCTTTGTATAAGACTACCAGAGGGGAAAGTAATAACTGATTTATTGTTAACTAAGGTCTAGCTACAACTCCGACCTGCGGCAGTTTTTCAGCTACTTAACCTTCTTTCATCATTGTTAAATGAGCTTCTGTTATTAACAAACTGACTCCCATATGAAGGAAGCATAGAAAAAGTTACTACTTAAATGATAACTTTTTTTTGAGTTCTGCAAAGTTCAGATTGACGTCCCACAAGGCAAAAACACTTTGCTCCACCTTGCTCATAATAATATCTGTTTGATTAAGAAACTAGAGTGACCAAATTATAATGACCAATAAATCAGTTTGCAGCATAGGACAATATTCCTATAAGCAGCTTGAAGTCTAAGAATTCTATATTTCAAATTTTATATGATCCAGGAAGCACATATCCTAAATTTCTCTACAGTCATTTTCCTTTTACTTATCTTAATTATTTCACTCAAAGTTGTTGTCCAGATGTCTATAAGCTTTCCTCAGTAAATGTATTGTATACTAACATGTCTTTAGTGTTCCTATTGGTTATTTTCTTTATCTGCTGAAAGTTACACAATCAAAAATGGATTTTTCATTCTGCTCGAGTTCTGCTCTGAGTTTCTCAGATTGCAGCCTCCAGCCATGAGTTTACAGTGTGCCTTCATAGGTCATAGTAAGTAGCCTTTAGGCCCTCATATCTTCTTTTAGTGAAAATATTTACGCACCCCAAAGAAGGCCTTACAGTTCATTGCCTTTAGCAGACTGAGAACTCTCTACTATCAGAGCTGTCAGAGGCATTTCCCCTGGATCTCAGAAATACATAGCCTTTTATTTTTAGGTTTTTTTTCCTGCCTTCCCTCCAAATTTTTCAAGTCCATTTATAGTAATGACAGTAGAGTTATACTCAGTATTCCACTCTCAGTATTAGTCTATGCTAACATTAAAATCACCTCACTGCTCACCTATCTAGATACCCTAGGACAATGTTAACATTTTAATTACAGATTGCACTGACTGCTCATAATTAAGTTGCTAGTATTTTCAAGGTCTAATTAGTTTTCAGAGGCAGGATTTTCTGTATCTGAGTCCCTAAAATTAGATTATGACCTGTTTTTATTAAGGGATCCCTCTAGATGAAGGTGGGGGACTAAGATAGAGAAATTCTGAGGGGTTAGAGCAGGTCTTGAATTATGATTACACTGGGATGCAACATCATATCTTTCAAAACATTTTCTTAATCTAGAAAAGTTTATAGCAACAGTTTTTCTCAGTTCTCCTTATTTTTTTCTGCATCCCTTTTGTCCCTACATATGTAATATATATAATTTGACAGCATTTCCCTGTGCAATTGACAATTAAAATATCTGTTTTGTATTGCCATTTAATAAGAGACCATTTCAATTCTTCTGATGAGACACATTCCTTTCATTCCTTTTTTGTTTTTTTTTTAATTCTGAAAGTCTTTCTTCTGATTTCATGTCCAAGAATTGCTAAAAGGAAAATTTTAAAAGTGATTTCAGTATGCTACACTGCAGAGTGATATTGCAGATAAAGACATAGGAAACAATGGGCTACTTTTTGTTGAGTTTGCCTGTGCCTATGTGGCTTAGGTGGATTTTTTGTTAATTTTACAGATAAACATTTGTTAGGAAAATCACTGACTTGCCAATTAGGGACTATGAAGGAAATACTACAGAGTATTAAATGAAAGCAAGCTCTGAGATGTTAGCATGTTAGGTTTGTCTTTGATCGAGGCAAGTAATGAAAATATATTTTATGACTCCAATAACACAATGACTTAAGCGGCACAGCTTAGATGATGAATGCCAACAATCAAAATAGATTCTTTGGGAATGACAAAAATTTAGAAAATAATTCTTTTTTAATATTCTGAAGAGAAGGTATTGAATTTGGGGAATAATTCACCCAACTAGACTTCTAAAAATGTTTGATCCCTTCAGATCCATCAAAATAAGTATTGTCTTAGTTAAGTAGCTTAGCTTGAGAGGCATTATTTTAGTTGTGTGGTTCTATTTTCATGTGCATTAGAGGTTAGCTCAAGCTTTACATATGGAGAACACCTATAATGGTCCTTCACTTACATACTGCCTCTTGGCCCAACAGATCCATAAATGATTTGCATTTTAAGTTCTATGCCTGTCCTGTGAGCACAGCTTCAGTGAAGTCCATAAACAAAATAGCCAGTGAATCAGACTCCAAAGAGTCCCAAGCTCTCTTCATAAATCAGCAAAAGACCACAAGTACAACCTATCTACCCATAGAACTTACTGATATTATACCATGGATATAGCATGCAAGTCAAAGCATAAGATTTTAGCCATGCAATCAAGAACTCTGAAATTTGGAGTGGACACTGGAAACAGCATTCTGTTCTTTCTTGTAAAAAGATTCCAGGGCTTCTGTAACTGCAAGTGGTTATGGCCTTCCTTTTCATAGCCATACTTAGAGCATAAATCTCCTCCCCAACAAGCAAATCCACTTGACATGAATAGTGATTCTCACAGTGCTATTGCATGCTTTTGTACAACCTTGCCATTCTCTCCCAGTGTCTGGGCAGAGGTAGAAGAGGTAGAAGCTTGCCTCTCCCTTCTGCTGAGCAGCAGATTCTGCAGTGTTCTAATGGTGTTTGCAGAAAGCTTTCATCAGCAGATGTGCAACATATACTTTTTATATTCTGCAAATTTCAGCTTATAATTTGCAGTAGAATGTCTACCTCAGGGTCACGTAAAGCCAAGGAGGAAAAGTATGAGATCACAACACCTGAAAGCTTCATAAAACCAGGGTTGCCATGCTTTGGAAGCACTCATATAATAGAATCTCTAGATATATGTTTGAGACCTGCATATTTTCTTTAAAGAAAACCGTTGATTTGCTGAGAGAGAATGGGCCTACCTGTAATCATTTTAGGGACAGAATTGCAGGAAATCTCTAAGGCAATATTAGTCTGAATTTTAATGTGCTCTTACATAACAGAATATTCCATCACCACTGGGAATTTTTGCCGAATTTTACTATTATGAGCTGACCTTGTCCTGGGCATGTTCATTTTTAATGGTTGTCTTTAATAAGACAACTTATATTTCCAGAAACTGATTGCTTATTGAAAGTTCATATGAAAGTAGATAGAGCAATCTTAATAGTCACTTGTGATCCAGAGCCCCTCTGCTCCTCCTTTTGGGGCTGCCACACATAAGTGATGATGTAGAATTACACCTAATAATAATTTCCTAACCTTAGTGATATATTCAGATTTTCACGTTAATTAAATTCATATAAGAAACCTTAATGATTCTACTGAAGCTGAAGACTTGAAAACATTTCACATAATACGAGAGTTCATTCATCCTCCTAGTAATGTAAAACTGATTCACTTCTATATGCAATTTCCTTCTGCTTGCAACAATCTCTGTTCTACATGGTGCAGAAAGACTCCTAGAAGCTGGGCTTATACATGCAAACCACATCAGGATGCTCTTTACATCTGATGCCTGGTAATCCCACTTCTCCTCCACTGTCCGTAAGCACAGACTCACTGCAGGACAGGTTAGTCCATTAAATCATTAGCATTTCTCCTTTCATTGTGCCAAAGGAATGCATACCACCCACATGGGCAAGTCAAATGTCTAACAAAACATGGTGGTTTAAGAACCTCCCATTCTTCTCCACTTTCAGAACATAAGAGATTTCATACCGTTTATTTAAGGGCTTTAACAGAGCTTCGAGTTATCCCCTTTGTCATCTTCCAGACCACAGCCCTACAGTGATCAGCGTTTCAGTAAATCTCTGCCTGCCCTGTCCAGCCTTCAGTACTACATTTTTAACTTCTGCCACAGCCCTCTCCTTCCTGAACAAGCTACACCATAAGGGACACCTTAAGGAACACCACTTGGAGAAGCAATTAACTACACACAGATACAGCTGATCCTTGAAATGGTAACCTACACTGTGATAATGTGTCATTCATAAATGAATCAACTACAGGCACCTACTAATGATCTCCCCTGTCCCCTCTTATTTTCTTAATTTTTTCTCTTTCTGATTTTTTTTCACCTGTTTGCAATGTTACCAGGAACTCTGCCTTATACCAGCTTGACAAGCCCTCATTCCTCCCTCTACAGTCTCAATTTGGCAGCCTTTCTTAGCACAGGAGGACACGATCTGAATATACATGACTGACAAAGGCGAAATGTTCCCAAGTAGCCATAACGGATAAAGAAAGTTCATCTATCTTTCACAGCAGTGAAAAGCACCTCAAATTACCTGATATAGCTTATATAAATAACACTTATTCTTCCATTCAAAATTGGGTTTTGGTGACTACGTTGTGTGACTACACAGTGCATGATCAGAGCTAAAAATTACCATCTCTTTTGTCATTTGTTTCACTTTTTCTGTTTTAAAGAAATGTAGAATAATACATCATATGTCAGAAACATGTTCTTTAGGCAAGTAACATTACTGAAACAACTTTACTGAGAACATAGCAGAGATTATTAGTGCACAGTACAAACAGACTTGTTTGGGGAAAAGAGAGTGAAAAAAAGTGAAATTTTAGAGAAATTAAGGAGACTGCAAAAGAAGAAATAGAGAAGTAATACGTCTGAAGTTTTCCTTCATGCAGAAAAAAAATGTACTTAAATTTTTCAAATATATAATTTTTAAAGAAATCTTATTATCAGAATAGTGAGGGAAAAAAAAAAAACCACAAAAAAACCCAAAAAAACCTCCCCAAAAAATACATTAATTTTATCACAGTCTATTCACAGCTCTGACAGAGACTCTGGATTTGGATCTGTGAGGTGTTTGGCATGCTGCTACTTCCCTTCCTGCTATACCTGTCCTATGCATAGGACAAATCCCTGTTAGCCCAACTTTTAATTTCATTTACTCCCTTAAACTGTAACTAGCTGTATTTTGAAAATGGGAATGAAAGTTAGACAAGAAAGTGAAATATTGGTGTGTTTCCATAGCAACTGCAGCTGGAGATCCTGTACCTTTCCCAGCTCCATCTTCACCTAAAGAGACAGAAATCCATGCAGCTTGATCCACACAGGTAAGCATGATGAGTGAATAAGCTCCAAGCAATGGAGTCCATGGGGTGTATCTGTGCCCTGCAAATTCAGCCGCACTTACTGGTAGGACAGCTCTAAGGGAAGTTCCCTTCTCCCAGGAGGTTTCATGTGAGACGTGTTTTATATGCAAGACATCGCATTCTCCAGGAGTGGCACCACCACTCACATGGGGTGCCAGTGGTGTCAAGCTCAGGTGATGTTAGAGGCACTCCAAACAGCTGAAAAGAGAATACCATAACCCAGAAAAGAAATGGCTCTTGAGAAATAGAATTTAATGGGGTTTAATTGCAGTGCTAACATACGAGGCTTAAAGTTTACTGTAGAGTGTAGGTAATATGTATCCTTGCTCATCTTGCCCTCCTTTTTCTAAAATTCATATTGGACCCATCACAAATCCAGGCTTTCTTTCTGAAGATTCCATTCGCAAAAAGCTGGGCATACTAATAAACAGAGAATTTCTCCAAGCGGGAAAAGGAAAGGGTTCACGTTATTTTTGAATATTCAACCAGGAAAGAGTTGGGCCTACTGTACAGAGCAACAAAGAGAGATAAATTTAATTTTAAAAAAAAAATTAAATATTTAAAGTGTGACAAAGTTTGTGAAAATAGATAAAATCTTTTCTTCTACCAGCTGTTATTGTTGAAAAAAAAGGAGCTGTCAAAACCAGAAGCTCTCTTTCAGAAATGCACCAGAAGCAGAGAATTTAAAATATAAATACAAGTTAAGAACAGATTTTCCATATTTTAAATTATGCAAAATCTTGTACAAAACGTGATTTATGTTTTAAGAGTAGGAGAGGGTGCCGAGAAGGGAGAGGTGATGAAGTCACCAGCTCTAATGGAAAATAGAGAAACAGACAGTTATTATCTAGTTCATCTGTAATGACTCAGCCTTTCCTTGCATTTCTTGTTTTAATCTTTTCACTTCAGAATATAACATAAAAGAGTTCAGTGTGTTTTCAGGGAACTGGCTTATGGGCAGAAGACAATAATACATTTTTTTCTAATTTATTTCTTATTTTACAACTAATTGGATTTTAATTCCACTCATGAACAAATTTTTAAAAAATATATAAATGCAAAGTATATTTTTTCTTTTGGCTTCAGGGTGGCCAAACAGTTTTTGAAACACCGTGCTGTTTTGCACAAAATGTTATTATTTCCCCTCCAGAACAAAACATTGTTTTCCAAACACTTTTGTTCAAAGGGACAGGTTATGCAAAAGCTGTGAAAACAAATCTCATTTAGACAAATATCCTTCAAGCCACGCAAGGAACTATTACTGTTTTGTTTTGGAGGCATAATATCCATCCATACCTGTGGAGGCCAATATTGCTTTAAATTCAGGTCACAAGATTACATAATAAAGGAATTCAATAATATTTTTATTATATACAGCTACCTAAATAGGTTTAACCAAACAAAATTTAAAGCAAAAGCGTCAATTTAAATTTTGTCTAAACCAGTTTTCATTAAAAAATAAGAACTTCATGACACTTATTGCATCTGTTTTCTCTGGAAATGACCAAATTCAGATCTATTACAGGTGTCCTCAGGCACACACACAGAGCAAGTATCCTGTGGTAAAGAAGAGTCTGAAATTTCAGCATGACTACTCGAGCTTACCTGCTGATGTGTATGCCCTGACACGGGTGTTACTGTGAGTTAGCTTTCCTCTTAGCTGCAGCTAGTTAGCAAAAGCTGTGAGCATGACATGGGCGGTTACTCACCACAGCTGATAACACTGTGCACTGGCACCCTGGGTTGCTACTTTAAACCTCTTCCCATAAACTTGCAGTTCCTTTATGGCATGTAGACCTTAATCACCCCCTGGTAACAGGAGTTGAACCTGTACTGGCTTCCACTATCAAATAAAGGAAAAGACACAAAACTGCCTCTGAAACATTTTGTCCTGCGTACCTCAAACCTGGCACTTTTTCCAGTAATACAAAACTGGATAGCCTTGTGCCTCTGCATTTCATCTGTAGTCAGCATGACAATATGATTTTATCCTCCCACGTGCCTTTCACTGCCTTTTGGAAAAATCTGTGTGAACAGGACTCCTGTAGATATATAATAGGCTCTTACAATTAAGAGCATGTCACGGTTCTGCCAGCACTCCTTAGACCACATAGAGAGAAAGAAATGCCATGGCCAATCAAGAACCCCAGTTGGTGCCTTCCAACAAACTGGCTTAATTTACCTTGCAGTGAAACAGGCTAGAAGTGAGCGTATAAGAAAATGCACAATTAAAATACACCTTGGTCATGAAGAAGGTCAGTGGTGCCCAGCTGAGCCCAAGATTCAGTCTAGGAATCTAATGCATATGCTTTCCCTCTCATATGCAAATTTAGTCAAGGAAAAAGGATATGTTTTTAGATTAAAAAAACCCAGCTACACAGAAAGTGTCCCAAGTATCAGATATCATATTCTCCACTGACAAAAGGTCAGAGACATAATCAACAGGATACGCAATGGAGAAAACACACATCAGAGAAGATTTGACAAGTGACTTAGCTATCAACAAACAAATAGAAGGTCTGCTCACCAGCTCAGCACAAAAAATTTCAGTACAGTAATGAAACTTCTACAAAGCTTCAGAGAGACATATGACACAGTACATGGTCTGTAGTGTATTCCAACATCTTTGAGACACTGAAAACAGCGAATTTATAGGGGACATCTACTCCAGAAGCTCTCAGAGAAGGTTTGTAATTCATACTCTAAGATAGTTGGTAGGTCTTTCTAGTTATTATTTGAATGCAATGGAGCACCAAATATATTAATTCACAGTAATTTTCCCTCCATATCCTAATCTTTGTCACACATGTCAAAATAGTATTAGTGATTCATGCATTATTTGTCTGGTGCCCAGTACTATGCCTGTCAAGGAATGCAGACTTGGATTTAAAAGGTGTCTAGATTTATCTAGCAAAGTAGGAAATTATTTGGATTACTCATTAGTATCAAAGAGCCTTCTATGTTGTGCCCACAAAACATGACCCTCCATGTCATAATTACCCCCTGCTAACTTGTTATTTGTGTGTACATGGTGTGCAGGACAGAATACAGAACATAAAAAATATGATCAAGTCAGGTGCTTCATTATCATGTTGTTCCACTCAGTTGTCCAGTTATGATTCATGTTACTTGGTGGAGTAAATGGTTAAGGGCTGAAATACATACCGATGTCTGTTCCCTGTTTATCTTCTAGATACTGTGAGCAGATCCAACATTTCCTCATTTAAGGTTCCCCTCATGGGGGATCTTTGACTTAGAATAGGTCTTATTTTTCTTCATTTTATGTATTTTTTAACAAGTAATGTGCATGGGCAAAGGGTTGGTAGAAGAAGTGCTCCCTTTTAATGGTTCACAAAGCTTCAAAATTGTCACTTTCCCAAAAACAACATAAATGTGGAATAGGTTTTCCCTTATTCAAAATATTCATGGGTAGAAAGCAGAGGAACTAGTTTCAGTTCCACGAAATGAACTCTGCCTTATTACTTAGGAAAATGATTCTCAAAGATTTTCACTGATAAAGTGCACTCTAAGTAAAACAAATACCACTTTTTATTAACTAAAAGGTTATTAACTTTTTTTCTACTTTCGTTTTGCTGATTTTTACTAACCTGGTTATGAATTGCCCAGTTCTTCACCAGAAGTTAAGAATCTAGGTAATCTGAGGATTTTTTTTTTCTCCATTTTCCATCTTTTCTTTATGCTTGCCCCTACAGTAAACTCAGGACCATGTATTAATGATAGTATCATCTGCTCACTGAGTTCACAGAGAGTATATTGTACCACTTAAAATTTCCTGAGTCAATGCTTGTCTTCTATTCCCAAGGACACTTACAAATATATCAAGTTTAGAATAGCCCCAGATACCAATATATATCCCCAATATATACCAAAACAAATACTATTCAGTAGGAACAATACCCAAAAAGAGTTGTTAGTATGGGAGAGAAGCCTCTGTTTGTTACTACATCAGCTATTGATAGCTAAGGTCAACACAGTTGCTACTGATAGGGCCACCACCTCTACAGTCCGTGACCTCCTAAGAAATCCTACTACTAGATACCCATCCGATTGTGCAATAGCTTCCATAAATAGCACAAAACTGCTCACACTTTTCAAGTTAAAATATCCTGGAGGTGAGAGTGATAAAAAATTGCCTTGATTTCTGACTGAAGCAATCCCCAATGCCTCCAGACAGTCCTGGTTGACTCTGCAACTCAAGAGCAGTCCAGATCCTTTGGTTAGGGGAAACTGCCTTCGTGATCCAAGAGCCAAAGTATTGGATTTACCTGAACACTTGATGCGGAGCATTCTTGTACAAGCATCCCAAGCCACAGGATGGCTGGAGATGGGAAGGGATGAACTTTGATATTATACTGGAAGAGAGCAAAACAACACAAACCTGGAAAGCTCTTTTCTGATAAAGATCCTTCTCTCTGTAAGAAAATGAAGATAAACTCAGGAAGAAAGCATGACCCCAAACTTTTAGACAGAAATCTAGAAACATAATTAACATTTTTTAATTAGAAAAAGAAATATTAGTCTGTAGTCCGGTAAAAAAAAAAAAAGTCAAAAGGAATTGATACTTTAGTAAGGGCATGAACGACATGAAAAAAAGTGTGAGTTTGTGGAAAGGAATTGGGATGCAACAGCCTTGTAAGTTATGCTTAGGAAATATCTACACCATAGGACTGAGCAGTAAGCCAAGGCTGACAGGATTAAACTCGAATACACAACCCTGTGCACTGGTTTCCATGGCAAATTGGCTTTTCTACAGGCCAGGAGGCATCTTGGTCCACTCAGACTAATTCCTTGTCTGGACAGCCAGTGGACAAGGACATAAGGTTGCTCCAGGTTTTTATGGCACTCTTTGCAGGAAGGACACACTGGAGCCATCCGGAGGCACCAATGCATTCCTCAGTTGTAACAAGACCTTCTTGATCTGTTGGAATACCCTCCAGCTGCCCCCAGCTAGCCCACATTACTAGTGAAGGAGATGAATACCATAGGTCCAGCACAAGAAAGGCTTGATCCAACTGCTAGCAGCAGCAAACACGGAATAAAAACTGAAAAAAACCAGGTTGTGAACTGGAATTTTCAACTGGTTTTGTTTGCTCTTTGTACTGACATTGCAATGATAGTTACATAAATCAGAAAAATTACTATTTGAGAAAAAAGAGCCACAGACAAGAAAAGACCAGTATACATGGCAAAGCAGGCTCCACCCTCATCTCAGAAAGTCTTAGAGGTCCTTACCCCAGTGAACTCTGACACTGACTACAATAGGGTTGGTTTTGGATAACAACTCATAAAAAAGGAGAGGGTTGCAGTGCTTGATCTTCACTTATGAAGATGTGCTTGGAGTGCCTCACTACTGCATAGACTTTCATACTACAACAAAAAACAGAGATGAAAAGAGAGAACAATTAAGAAAAGGCAGTAAGAAATTAGTTGCAACCCACAGGTGCTACCAGTAAATCAAGCTTATTTGCATTTCCACCACGAAGATTACCTTTATTTCACTGAGCAATAAAATATCACCAAATACAAACACACCAAAAAAAGTCTTCTTCCCTGTGTTGCATCTTTTAAACCATTTTCTCATTTTCTAAAATCATTTCCTTTGCTGCTGTTTGGCTAAGTATTACAAGTGCAATGCTTTTCTCTAGTTTTAAATTCAATCAAAGTCATAACTCATGGCAGCTGAGTGTAGCTATGATTAATGTCCCAAATCACTTCTGTTCAAGTTTCTACTGCATTTCACTCTGCAATACCTGAGCACTCAGCACCATCTCTGGCCAACTGCGTTAAGTACAAGCTAAAATTCAAATAAACAGAAATTCCCTAGTACCAAATTCAGAGGACTCAGAACAGATTAAGTTGTCATGAAGATTTTGTAGACAAAAAGACCTTTGCTCATCTGGAACAATGGTGACCCTGGAAGTGGAAAAAAAAAAAAAATTCTATTTAGTTCTTTCTAAAATACTCTATAAAATTTTTATGAAGTTCTGTGTTATGCACTGTGCTTTTCAATTTTTGGTTTTGTTCTCTTTTATCTAAGAAGCATTTAAACCCTGTGCTTCCTTTTGCAGAATGGCAATGTTTTATGCCTTAAATTAATCTCACTAATTAACATCTGCAGAATGATGGACGAGATATGGAGGAGATGTGAGGAAGAAATCTCTGTTGAGATGGGAATCCATATTTCCTACTTGGTCCCCTACCACAAGAGAGATGAAAAGACTCATTATTAGAAAAAAATACCAAATTTGAGCTTACATATGTGAACAAAGAGAAAAAATGCCCTTACAACCTTCTTACCCTATGTTTGAAGCCTGCATCTTTCCTTCATGAACTGAAGTGCACATATACTTGAAGGATAAAGATAATATGCGGAACCTAATTTGCACATCACTTTTGCTTTTGAATCTTGAGAAAAATTCAAGTTTAATGTATTTGGTTTTGTTAATAGTTTTTCAGAGTAGGAAGTTGAACAATATATGGAAAATATGAAATTACCATAGTTGAAAAATTATTCCCCCAAGTTACATAAGCTGTAACAGGCTTACACTCTCTCTTCTCAAACATACACTGATACAGGGATGGAAAAACTGCAGTTTTCAGTCTGGGTTTCAGTGTGTGGTTTTGATCAAGCCTTAATCTCTGCAAGTGTTTTTTGTTCACATCTGCTTTTGTTCCCATGGTCTCAAATGCATACTTAGCAAAGCTCAAGAGGAAAACAAGATCTTCATTTGCATGCACATAGGACAAAGACAGTGACCTCCTGCTTTAAGAGCCTGTGTAAAGAGCAAGAGTATATTTCAGCTACACATTAAATTCTGATCCCTGACCCAAAATGACTCAGAAATTCACACTGAAGTAAACTTAACACAAGTCCTCCTTCCCATTTTCATTCTGTGATCTCGCATTCTATAACATTTGAACTTTCTTCTTCCTATGACATACTGATAATCACCTCATCGGTTTAAATTGTTTATCAAAAAGAGGATTGACACTTAAGAGGAATTTCAGGCTTCAATTCTACAAAAGCCTAAATGGCAAAATAAAAATATTACGATACCCTATCATAGAAAATGCTGCATCAGAGAATCTATTTCTCATCTATTTAAATGTAAGTATATATCATTGGTATGCTAAGTAGCTAGGCATGAAATACCTGTGAATCAATCCATTGCACTTTCTCAGGTGTCCCAAAGACATTTAAAAATAAATGTTAATTTTCTTTCTATTTTTTTATTAGTCCCTGACAAGCATGAAAAAAGCTTTACTCAAGAACCACAAGCATCATATCTATTCACCAGGCACAAAAATATGTACTCACTGAGCATTTGCTCAGATTTTTCTGCTGACTGACCTCCTGTGTTTTCTCATTCCTTGCATGTTCTCTTCCTGTTAAGGTAAAAAAAAATTACTTTCAGCAGCATAATGTGGTTGTAGAAAAGAAATTTAGACACATATCTTTGAATACTTGAGGTAAGTGGATTTCAAACTCAGTGTTCAAAAGAACTACTCGCATATTTCATTATTATCAGTTAGCTTTCATGCCATACTGTAACCTCAGTAGCCAGATGTCATTTATGTCCCAACCCTAGAAGATCATACTCTTTGCAGCCTCTGAAAGTTCAGCAAATGTTGCATGAGTAGGGGCTCATTGATTTCCTTCATTGTATTGCCTCAGATTCCTGTGTGCCATCCATCCCCCTTCTTCTGCTTCTATCTCATGCAAGGAGTTTCCCTCTTCATCCTGTTCCATAACAGCTCGTCTTCAGCTCTGTGGTCCTACATTTCCATTTGCCATATTGCCATGTAAAAGGTCTCCCCATTCCTCTTTGACACTGTCCTCTTTTCTGATGCCAGGACTTCTGTGGAACCATTTCTTCACATGCCCCGCTGTTTTTCTATCTTCTTGCTAGGCAAAAGGTTTTTCCATGTACTTGAACCTTTCTGTTGCCTCTTCCTTTCATCTTACAATTCCTCTGAAGTTGCTCACAGACCTAGTGCACTTTCCCTGGAAGAAGGTAAGGAAGAGTGAGACTGGGGAAAACAAATTTTGGACAATACTGAGCCCTAGCTGGCAGAGGTGATAATACCAGGGAAAGAGTGAAAGCTAGGAAAGCCCTGTATTGCTTCATGGATGTCATTGTCAGTTTTGCTCCTTGAATAAAACAAACAATAAGAAGAAAAAACAACAGAGAGAAGATTTTCTTAAGTTTCTCTCCATACCTCTTTTTCCTGCTTTCCTCTCAGTTTATTTGGCAATTGCATTTGCCAAGAACCTAGTCTGCAATTTTCTTTCATGAGGTGCAATTTTCAAAAGTTTATGTACCAGAGAAATGGTCCAATGCACCATAAAATAATGTAAAATCTTGGTTGATCCAATTAAGCAAGTCCTG
The DNA here is from genome assembly GCF_003031625.1 of Empidonax traillii. Classification (NCBI taxonomy): domain Eukaryota; kingdom Metazoa; phylum Chordata; class Aves; order Passeriformes; family Tyrannidae; genus Empidonax; species Empidonax traillii. Next base: position 620,794 of record NW_020955404.1, on the reverse strand, counting down.
ATTTCAGTGGTGGGTCCTAGCCCAAAACTAAATATTCTCCAATATTTTTTATTTTCTCTAAATATTTTCTTAGCACAGCTAAGAAAATTGCCATTTTTGAAGGTGTATTGCAAAGAGAAAAAAAAATCTTATTAAAATAACCTGTCATTAACAGCTATTTTCCCATCTTGAATAAAAAGAAAACAAACATGAAAGAGCTCAACTTGATGGAGGGAGAAACTGTTGATAGAGTGTGTGGTATGTGTTCATTCACTTGGGCTTCTGTGCATCTTTGCTTTATTGCAGATCTCATGATCTTAACCCCCATAGGACTGGGGATGGTAGGGTATAATAACTCTCTTAGGTGTGGTTCTAAATTTTATGCTAGAAAGAAATTAGAAAAGACTTGGAAAAGAAAGCAGCAATTCAGTGGTCAATCTGAATTGCAAGCCTATATTAGGGAAAAAAGGCATGGCTATGCATGCAGGAATCTGAGAAGAATATCTTCTTGCTCCTAAAAAGCTCAGCAGCACCTTCAAGGACAAAAAAACAACCAGGATCCTGAAGTTTGTGCCTTATCTGTGCCTTGTATACGATAATTCTTCAAAGCAATACAGTGTCTCCTAACAACATAGGGGAGATCTGGTTCATTAATAACTTTACAGGAAATATGACACCCAAATCATCAGCATCACTTACGAATATCATTCCCTTAGAGTATTTCTCAATTACAAGTAATGTAGCACCTCAAGAAAATGGCATGGTACATTGTGTCCTTCTAATCAGCTTCTTAGTACAGCTTAGATAAAACAGTGCCATATATTACTTAAGAGACCAGTTAGTAAATTCTTATATTTGGGATTCAGTGTGAGCTACTTAGCTGTTATTTATTCTCATAAGTCCCATGACAGTTTTCCTATATCCCCTTACAGCTGTGTTCTTTCAATTAGCTTTGGATGTTTTGTAACAGCAAGCTTTCCTCTTAGAAACACATCATGATTGTTGACAATGGGACAAACTCTACCTTCATTAATGAATTTGTACAAGCTCAGACTAAATTTTACTTTGTTTTTCAGACATGTACAAATACCTGCAGGTGAAATTGGTTCATGGTTGTTACACAAAAAATAACCAAAATAAACAGAAATGTTACCTCTTACATTGCAAAATTGCAGAATTAGTTTTTGGCATTCCCAGTTTTTATCTTTTCTTCCCAGTTGTTTGATACACATCAGAGTAAACACCAGAAAAACAGAATCAGAATACTTACACTGATCCCAAAGTCATGCATGACCCTTACTAAAGCCTCTTTACTTCTGTCAGAGGAGATAGAGACTCCACTGGTGTCTGACAGAGAGGACTGTGTGCCAAGACTGAAATCTTAGTGAGATTGACCAGCTCTGCAGTTGGTATAAATCATTAAAGCTCCAGTGGATTTCACATCTTTGTAACTGAACAAAGATGGTTTATGGCTTCAGAGAGGAGACAATCTGCAGCTGCTCTTCATGAAGTCTTTGTATAAAACCTTAACCTTAAATCATGAAACAATGCCAAGACACTAACTACAAGGCAGCAGAAGGAAGATTTGAAAGGATGGCATGACAAACAAAGGCAAATATGAACAACAGATGTAAGTGGTTCAGAGCTAAGAAACAAGTGCTACCCCCTTGACATTTCTTTTCTGTCAAAATATAATAAAATAATAGTAAAAAAGTGTATCAGTAATGCATGTAATTATATCTCCAGCTGGAGACATATTTGCTTGAAGAGATCAAAATAAAGACATTCCCAGGTGCTAATGGTGACTAATCAATCTTCCATTAACTCAACTGAAAGAAAGGGAAAAGAAATTTTCCCAAATCAGTCAGTGCATCAATCAAGAAGTTATTCAAGAGAAATCAGAGGAATAGAAGCATTAGATATGTGCCACAGCCCCTGAAATAATGTGAATTATATCTGAAAAGTTAATATTCCCCCAGCTACTGCAAGAAAGGTAATACTGTCATCATATTTCTCGAAAATCCTGATTTGAACTTTTCCATTTTATTCTTCAGTAAAGAGGGAAAAATCATGAAATTTGACATGCAGAACTGTCTCCTGGTTCTTCTTCAGGGAGAGAGAGGCAAAATTTGCAGCTGCTTCCTGTCTGCCTGCTCCTTTCCAGAACACATATCTTTTCAAACCTGTAAAGACTCCAAATGGCTCAGTAGAGGGAAAATGTGTTTTCATCTAAGCTGTTTGATGACATGCTGTCATCCAATTCACACACACACATGAACACCTGCCCTTATTCTTGACAGACCTTTACCATGGCCTGTAACTCTAAGAGGAATTCATCAAGAACAGGTAATGGGAAAAAGAATTTCAAATACATGAATAAGTAAAAATCATGACAGACCCTGGTCCACCATTCACGGTGCATGTTGCTTTGCAAGCACTGAAGAAATGGCAAAGGCTCCACTACAGTCCTTCCCCAAATTTACACCTTCCACCTTTCTCAAATCTGGAGCTGAAATGATAGCTAGGGGCCCCAGAGAGACTATGCAAAAGTCAGTGCCGATTGAGAAGAGCCTGGGAAGTCTAATGCCTGCTCTCAGGATTAGTTCTGAATTATGGTTTACTACTGGGAAGCAAGTAGTAAGCTGATCAGAGTCCTCCGCCTTGCAATTCACTTAAATCCTGCTCTGGAAATGCAGCAAGACCATAGAGTTGGCACAGAAGGGACCTTCAGGTCAGAACAGAAGGTATTAAGTTAACCAAAGTGCTGTTTGCATTAGGGTGAAAAGAGTGACCAAAGTAGAGGATCCTAAAGTTCATCTAAGTCCTGCTTTAATTATCATGATCTTTTTCTGGATGGTTTTTCTATCTGTCTCTAGAACTCCTACACCTAAGCAGCAGGCATGAAAACTTCCAGTTGTATTGCTGGCATGATTGTATTCTTCCTCTCCTTTACACATTTCTAACTGCTCTTCCAATGGCTCCACGACACTAGTTTCCCCATCTATTGCAAACACAGTGCAGTGGTAGTATCAAAACATCGACCTGGCTTCTTGATTACTCAAGCAGTCCTTTTATCCAAGGCAAAAAATACTGCTAAAGGAACAAAAAGTGCACAAAATGTAAATTATTTTTTGTTATAAAAAAAGGTAGATAAATAAGCAGGGTTTATAAACTCTGTAAACATCATTAATTGTTCTTGGGATATTTCATTAGTTCCATTTTTAATTCATGTACAGATAAAGAGTCACATTTAAAAACTGTTTTTTATTAGCTGTGGAACTACTATAATTCACTGATCTTCTCACAATAAATATAATGTTCAGGGAGTCCTTTAATGGATGCAGTTCAGCAAAGCTCTTAAACAAATGTTTATGCTCCAGTGATGCTATGTATATAGCAACATCATACATTTCTTGATTTTCCAAAATGGTTATTGGAGTACTTACTTTGACAGAAAAATTTCCAACAACTATACATACACAAAAAAAAGAAAAAAATTAATAAAGGAATTATTGGGTTTTCTTCCTAACAGTGAATAATCACTTTGGCAAACAAACTATTAAATCCTGCTTTACAATTGGAACTCCACAATTTTATTATATATAATAGTTATAATAATAGTACAAACAACAGTCTGATCCTTGCTCTCAAAGATGTCCTTTCACCCACAGTGACTGCTGTGGTACCCTGCTATCACCAGGGTGAAGCTTCCTGTATCACTGTACATCAGGAAAATGAAGGAAATGCACTTCCTCAGCAAATGCACCAGAGTGCTGCTCTGCCCACCCTAAATAAAGATTTTCAGTACTTCCCAGCACATGCACTCCCTGGGCATCATGAGAAATGCAGACCATACCATAACCAATTCCACCCTGTGTTGCACCAAGTGACATCTTAGTGATTTCAGCTGTAGCAAATGTTCCAGGAAGTGCAGAGGTGGACAGAAAAGAGTGAATTGACATTCTACATGTTTTTAGTTATCAAAACCACCTTGCTACATTTCTAAAGCAAGGGGGAAAAAAACAGTTTAATGCCTTTGGGTTTCTTCACTGCATTTGTTTTGGTTGATTGGTTTGTTGTTTTTTTTTTTGCCAGATAGCCAACTATAATAATTCAACCATATCAATTTTTCTTAGCAAGTAATATTTCAACATAAAAGCACAAGCAGTTACAAAAAAACATTCATCGGGGATTTTTATGTTAAACCACTCTACACTCTTGGAAAAGAAGGTAAAGAAGTAGAAATACAGGATATGATGTTTTCTCATGAAGTCAAAGGCATCAGCTTTTGTCTTTCCATGTCGTCTTGCTATCAATAAGCTGTTGCTAGGATGTGAATGTTTCCATGGCAATGCATGAACTCTTAGCTTTACTAACAGCACTATTCTCCATACACACACCCTTTCGTTTTCTGAGACTATTTATTTTTTCGTACCTCAGGAATAAATATGGAAATGAAAATAGAACGAGACAGCCAAATCCTGCATCAGACTAAAACCTATAAAGACCTGAGGACTTCTGTGTCCTCAGGTAATGTCACTGAGACAAGGTTGTAGCTTTTGCCACAGTTTACGGATGCTTTCTTCTACTTGTAGCATGTACATGTACATGTAGACATGTAGCAGAGCACGGTATCAAGCTCAGGAAATTATCTGACACTAAAAAGGCAGCAGCTTGTTCAGAGGAAGCTGCATTTTAAGAACCGGCTTTGCTGGATGTGGAGAATTTCGACAGCAGAGCCCTCTGTGCAGGTGCCCGGTGGAGACAGGAGAGCGGAGCCGGGAAGCGATTGCCACCTCTTGGGGCTGGAATGGCAACTGCAGGGCCAGGAGCCCCCCTTCCCGGGGTCGGTTGTCTCATCGCTGTTGCTCTTTTTGTGCTTTCTTCTTCTAGCAAAAGAAAAGGAGACAGGGAAATAAATGGCAAAGGAGGAAACTGAAGTGGCCCTTCTCAGCTTGCTGCTCCATGTCCAAAACACTCTGGGGGCAGCTGGCATCACCAGGAGCTGGGTCCAAACCCTGACATCACACCCCTACTACTAAGAAACTCTTGTCCGGCTTGCCCTGCCACTCCTTTTAGGAGATTTGCTCATCCCATTACCGTAAGCCTGTCAGACTAGTCACCCTGGGTTCAGTTCGGATATTTTTAAGCAAGAGGACAAAGCGAGAAGGAAAAAGAAGGTAGTAAGTGAGAGAAAAATCATATAAAAAAAGGTAGAAATCTGAAAGAAATTCTGATTCAGCATGTAGGAAGTTGTAAATAAGGCAATGAAGGAAATCCTGATCTGTAGTTGCTTCTTTGCCTTCGTTCATCAGATGACTTTCTAGGAAACAATGTGTGACTAAATCCAGACAAGTATAGTCCTTGAAGTGGTGGGTTTCAAGGGCAACGGAGATAATTAGCCATGGTAGAAACGAGACACAGAAACTTATAAGATACAAAGATCTTTACTTTAGGGTGGATCACATTGACCAAAAGTGAGAGGCTCATTAATTCTCTTCTTAATGACAGGGAAATACAACTTCAGAGCCCAGTTTATGATCCCTTCTGTCTCACCAAACTTGTGTGACAGCTTGTGCTAGACTCTCAAATACACTCAGCATTAACTTTTTTTTTTTTCCTCCTTAGGAATAATACATAAATATCTCTGGCCTTAATTACTTTGTCTCTTTGTTTGCCAAGTGGTTTTGACAGCTCTCCTTGACCATGGGACAACATTTTTCTTTAAACTGCTCCATTTTCTAGGCAGCCACCTTGAGCACAGACAGTTTCCTACAGCAAAAAAGCATATTTATGGAACTTCATTGTTAAACATTAATGATCTGTTACTGCTTTTCATCATCTGGCTAGTCCCCTGTTTTCTGCAGTCAGCTCCTCTGCTCATCTCAGACAACCCCATCCAGTCAGAGTCTCATCAGAGTGACATAGTCTGAGGAGTAGTCAGGATCTTCAGTACCAATAAATTTATCTCCTGGCAACCACTGTCTTCCCTTACTTTGATAAATCTGTCTTTTCACTGAACATATTTTCCAGTGGCACATTGAAAGTTAAAGTGGTTTTCAGTATTTTCTTCTGAGAGGCCAATTAATCAAAAGTAGATCAGCCTCTGACCCATATACCTCTTTGCAGCATTTATAACCCTAAAAATACTGTTCCTTAAGTTGCAAAATTAGCATAAGTCCTGTAACCTCTAAGTAGCAATACTGATCTTACTGGTTCACTTGACAATATTACTTGACTTCTCATAGCTACTACCTTAATAGTTACCAGAAAGCTGTCATTTGTAACATATAATGCCTGAAGATGCTGAGTTGTGACAGTTGGGAGTCTAACCCTACAGTCTTTGTCACTCACAATGAAGCAGCTGTTGGAAGGAGTAAGTAATATCATGCATATGTTTGGCTTAGTCATGTTGCTAAAAAGCTGGATGGTGGTACTGTTACTGGCCAAAAAAACTCATGAGGACACATGATAAAAGCACAACACTTTCAGAATTGTATTCAGCTGTGCTAAATTCATTGAGAATGTTAAATGCATTCAGATTCTTTATACTAATTTTAAAAAATGTTGTCATTTATCCACTCTCAAAAAATTTATTTTGACTGAAAAGTGGATCAGCTTGAGACATGGTATAACTTATTCTCATATTTGACCATTTCTAGTGCAGTTTAGGGTAAGTTATGTGGTAGAACATGGTCCCAAACCCACTTAGGCCAGTGGGAATCCTGCAATCGACTTCAGTGGGCTTTGGGATTCCCTTTACAATGGAATGAGAAGTACTGAAGGTAGGAAGAAGCACTAACAGAAGACAACACTTTTCAAAAGGCATAAAGCAAAGGCCTACATTAAGTTCCTCACCACCATTTCCACAGGAAACTCAAAAGGAAAAACACCAGCTTGTCAGCCAGCAATCCTTTCTGCCACATTAATGATTTTCAAGGGGTACTAGATATTTTTGCACTGCAAGACCACAATGAGAAAGCCTCTCTGGATTCTGAGCCAACTTCAGATCCTAGTGCGGGAATGCTTCTGGGAAGACTGTAGGGAGAACACAAGGCTGTCCTCCCCGACCAGAGGTAACAAGGGAATAGTACAACAGTTGCCCTGAACTGCTCCCATGGCTGCAGTGCTCCTACACCCAAGCAAGCTTGTTTAAAAAAACATGATGGAGTCCTCTCCACTGGCACCCCACCTCAGCGTATAAACACACTTTGGCTTTCTACCACAACTGAGAGTTTTCATCCTTCCTGCCTTGAATGCAGAGCTAAAACCTCTCTTTACAAACTGGGAGAATGAGTTCACAAACCAAGTTGTGGGGACAAACCTGATCTTTACCCACCATCTTACCCAGATCCTTACCAACATTTCTTGCCCTAATATTATCTTACAACTAGACCATCAAGCAGCGACGAGATAAAACAGTATGAGATTTAAAAATTAGTGTTGTATAAATTAATATAGACCAAAAAAAATTAAATTTACTGAAATGAAGTCTTGTAGGTTCTGCACAATGTCACTATGAGGAAAGCAAAGGTTTCTTCCAAAGGAGGTCATTTCATGAACAATTGAATGAACAGAATGGTAGCCTTTAAACCAGGTGAGACTTTGGAAAGGTTCTGAAAAGAGAATATAACAGTTCCTAGCTCACTCAAACACATATTTTTACACGTTATAATGTCTAGATTCATCTATCTAATAATATATTCTCCTCTTTTTTTTTTAATTAATTACAATTGGCTGTAAATCAACTTAAACATTGTTGAGATATGTTTCCAAACTGAACTCCACTTAAATTTTTGCTGTGTATAAATTAAAAGAGCTTGAACCTATCCAAAGAACTCTTATTTGGTGACAGCATTTGATGCAAATTGAGATAGGCTTTTGTAAAAAAAAAAAGGAAATTAAATAATACAAAATAAATCTACACAAAATACTTATTATACTACATGATTTCCAGCATTTACCAGTCTGTCTTTGTTATTTTACTTTCTTCAGTCATGCTGGTTTACGCAAGACAAAATTAATGTAGTCTTATTACCAAGCAACCTGATGTGCAGTTATTCGTTTTCTCTCTGTTTATCGCTTAGCTGTTTCATTTTCTTGATCTAAGGTTGTCATTGCATAAAAACTGTCCTTTTATCTGCATTCACTGAGTTTTATGTCTTGCGTACACTCAAGAAAGCTTACTTTTAAATTTTTTACTGCTAATAAAGCTGATATTCTTTGACAGTTTTATTCTGAAAATATCTTTATTTCACCTCTGAGAAATGTAAGACGATACCTAATTTGAAGATGTGGCACATCAGGAAATCTGGATTGCGGTTCAAATCAAACAAGAACCAGAATCAAGTATGATTCAAAGCTGCTAACAGGAACAGATTTCAGCTTTGTCAGAGGTCTTCTTCATGTTTGAAAGTCACATTATCAGTGATGAAGGGGAGCAAAGTAGGGGGGATAATTTCTAGGAGATTCAATCTAATACTATTTTGGCAGCACTTGAGAGGTGGCCATATGCTATCAGGTCTTCGTATAGCCCTTGGGAAAAGCAAAAAGGCATGAGAGGTTTGCTGGTGGTATCAAGCATCACAAGTTTTCCCTGGGCCAGTCAAGTGGGCACACTGCTTACAAGCAAGAAGGGATAGCTCATAAGAGGTGATGTAAGGAATTCCTTAAAGCAACAGGACAGCAATGTATGGTCATAGCCTAGATACCTCCTTTGCCCGTGTCAGGGTCCTGGAAAGTCAGGCTGGTTTTTGGTGAGGGAGAGGGACAAAGTTATTGGAGAATGAGGAAGGTGGATTCACGCTCCTGCTTTTATTCAGTCCCACACATAAGAAGTTTGTCTGCCCCAGACAGTGCCTCCACCCCCTCCCAGTCTCTCATCAGTGTTTTCTGTCTGTTTTCCTCCCTGTATCTCTGTCTAAGGGCAGGAGCAGCTAAGACTGAGCCCAGGTGTGCTCCCTGCTGATTTTCACTGTAACATCTTGCTTAAATCTACTCTGCAAACAAATTTACAGTTGCCTAGAATTTTGGTCTACATGGTCCACAATCAATGAAATATTATTCCTGACAGAATATTCAGCTCCTCCTAAGAATATAGTGCAGATATACACTTTTTCTAGAGATTAGTTCCAGTCTCCTGTTAGCACCAGCTGTTACACCACAGATCCCTTTCACAAACCGATAGTGTTCCGATCTTGACACTAGTTAGCATTTCAATCCCTTTACTGCTCTCAGAAAATGTTTCCAGAGCTCTGTTGTTTGGAGCAGAAACCTCTTCCCAGCATTGAGGGAATAGACAAACATTTGCCAGAAGTATATTGTGCATATTTAGTTCTGTCTTGGACTGGAGAAGAACTAAATATGTTCCCAAGGTTCTTCCAGCCTTATGATTCCATAAGATAAATTTACTTTCCTGTGTATTCATCTCTTACTCTTCACAGATCCTTATCAGTCTATTTACCTATGGCTTTCAATGATCAACAACTATCAATCAATTTATGTTGGTACAATGTTTTAAATGTAGAGCTTTATGAGATTTTTAGACCAAAAGTTAAGAGAAAGCACTTAATCAGTTACAACAGTATTAACATATTTTCTGCAGTTAACATACAGTTAATCTAGAGTAAGATTAGAAAATATTTTTTCATAGACTACAGTACAATACTGTATATAATAGTATATCATTTCAGAGACTCTGAAGTTTTGATTCCCTTTGATGTATCACAGGTATCATCTTGTCTACAGTTACTTGGGTAGTAATTATGTTCCTCTCATAACACCTCAATAAAAGAACTCATTGTATGGAGTAATTTCTCACTTTGAAAGTGATCTTATCTAGATAGTGTTGGCAAATCTAGGTTTGTTTTATTGTTTGTTGTGTTATTATTCTTGAAGGCAGCTCTTACCTTTTTATCTGATTTGCTGTTGCTTACAAATTGCTTAGTGAATGTAACTTCCAGGAAAAGAATATTAATGATTAATTGGCAGCCAAGATAGAATATTAGCAAATATGGCTTCATATTTTAGTAGTTTGAGCATTCAGATTAAAGTGAGGAGACTTGGGTTCCCACTCTGGTTTACAGACCATTTGTGTATTCCAGTCAAAAGCTGCTTGACAAAAGTTATTGTTGAAACAGGAGTCCCAAACCATTTATCTCCCATGTGATCAGTCTAAACATGTACCCAAAGATCAGACCTTTTTCTTTATACTTCATTTCTCAGCTATCTTCAACTTTCATAATCAATGCCGCAACTGTAAAAGAAAAAAAAAAAAAAAAAGGCACAATCTTTGCAGAAGGAAAATATGGATTCCTTTTCCCAGGGGAAAATAGAAAGTGATGACAGGAGACGCAGAACTCTGCATACATGTTGTAACCAGGGAGCTCTTGCTTAGCAAGGGGACACCTTCTTGGAAAGAAAGCAATGGACCCTGCAGTGTCACCTGCACTTGGACAATGTGCTTTCTATTTGCTCAAAAGATCAAACTCCTCAATCTAGACAGGTGAATTAGCACCCTCAATGAGATCTCACATGGATTCCTTTATATTACAGTAAAATGGAAATACCACGCTGTCTGATACAGTGCCTCAGCTGAGAGAAGAGCTGCTAACAGCTCACAGATGGCAACTGGATGCTAATTGTCTCAGGTAGCTGTCAGTGGAGATAGCTGAAATGAACTTTAAGTCAGTGCCAAAATCCAACATTAAATCTTAATTCAGTTGCCTACGTTCCTTTCACAGATCTTGCAGTGACCTAGCACTTCTATAATGCATATACCTCCATACAATATTATCTCTCAGTCATGCATGGCAGCTAGCTATAGTGGCAGGGAAGTCTCCCTTTTCCTATTTTCAATATGTAGCAACCGTGGAAGAAAATTGTACAGATGTTTTACAGAAATCAAGCATAAGACAACCTTCTTTTCTTCTTTAATTTCTGGTACATTAAACAGACTGTAAATGTTGAATTTATGACACTCAGCCTGTCACAAACATCACCTTTCTTTGTACTTACCTAGAATTCAGCACCTCATTCTTCTCTTACAATTATTTAGCCAAAACATGGCAAAATTATGTCCACAGAAAGCTGATTATATTCCTAACTAGCTCTCAAAGAATCTACTAGTGGTCAATACCTACGTACAGTTCAGTTAGTCCGCAGAGAGCAGTTTGATCTCAAATGTAATTATTTGCACAGAAGAAATACATTGATTCATTTCTTATGTTTGTTTAAACAGTGCCATGCATATGATATTCTTAGTTCATTGTTTAAAATTTCATAAAGGGTGGGGTATGCTACCAGTGCTTGTCTTTCATGTATGAGTGAGCATATTGTGGTGTCACCATGTTCAGTTTAACTGAAATCTTCTCAAATTTTTTCCCAAGTGGAAATTCCTTCCCCTTCCTTCAGAAGCAGGTACATCCTGTTCTGAAACAAACTTTGGCCTGAAATCTTTGGAAAGATTAAACTGTCAGCAGCACAAGTCTGCCTATTGAGTCTTCTGTTTCTTTTCCTTCTCATTCTTCCCTTAAATGCATATTTCTGACTTTGTATAACAAAACCTTTAGGCATCCAGTGTGATAATTTGGAATTTGAGCCAAAAGCTGTCAAGAGATCCCTCTGGTTTTGAAAAAAATTTAACTAGAAATTATGGAGGATACTACTCAGAATGGCTGAACAGAGGAAAAAAAGATTAAACTAAAAATGACTGTAAAATTGGAAGGTCATCTGTTCTATGCCTTCCTAATCAGGATAAGTTGTTAATGAATGATGGGTGGGCCACTCTCCAGGTTTTTAAAAGTGTGCACTGCTGAAGATCCCATGATGTCTCTAGGTTAAGTATTAGGTGTCCCCAAGGAAGACACTTCAGTGCAGGGGCAGAGAATTGTTCCAGGCAGTAAGCAGTCCTGTCTTGCCTGTGACACAGCAGTCCCTAAAGCATCAGGCAGAGCAATGGGCTATTATATTGCCTCAGATCCTGGATATGCCTCAAATAGCAGATTTACACTTTGATTATTCAGCTACTTATAGATTTTGCACTTTAAAAAGAAGTCAGCTATTACAATAAAAACATATGCTTCAAATACAAATAGCACCACTGGAATTAAACAAAACTTCCTCCCTCAATCTTTCCACCCTGGGTTTGATTCAAGCCTGCAGATCAAGAAAGGCTCAAGAATCTCCCCACAGTAAACGCAAAAAAAATTTTTTATCAGTTACTCTATTTATTCAGCTCCTAAAATGACTTAGTGGTAGAGGTGACTTCCAAAAACATTCCTTTCCTCTAAAAGTTGGAAGTCTACCTGAATAAAATTCAGGCACTGAGTAATACATAGACACAATCAGTAGTTACCAAATTTAGGAGAAAGAAGAGTTAATTTAATTACAGTTTTCAAAAGAATCTCTTTGCTACAGCTGTTTCTAGCTACTTGATGATGCACTGGTTAGCATTTAAAATGCATATCATTGCTGGTTATGTGGTGGAAAAAACAAGTATTAAAAGTCAGAAGTTGGAGTCATATTTAAAGCTAACCCATTAAGATACAATCTATACCACAGAATCATATCATAGAATGGCCTGGGTTGAAAGGGACCTCAAAGATCATCTAGTTCCAATCCCTTCTGCCATGGGCAGGGACACCTTCCACCAGAGCTCAGAACTCCATCCAACCTTCCAGGGATGGAGCATCCACAACTTCTCTAGGCAATCTGTTTCAATGTCTCATCACCCTCACAGTAAAGAATTTTTTTCCTAACATCTAATCTAAAACTACACTCTTTCAGTTTGAAACCATTCCCCATTGTCTGCCATTACATGCTCCTGTAAAAACTTCCTCTCCATCTTTCTTGTAGGCTCCCTTCAGGTACTGGAAGGCCACACGTAGGTAGCCTTCTCTTTTCCAGGCTGAGCAACTACAGTTCTCTCAGTCTTTCCTCAGACCCACTTGGTGGCCTCCTCTGAGCTCACACCAACAGGCTGATGGTCTTGCTCTGCTGGGGTTGTGAAGTTTAAGGAGTGCAAATGCTGCATTCTGCACCTGGGTTTGGGCAACCCCAGATGTATTTACAGGCTGGGGAACGAGAGGCTGGAGAGCAGTGCTGCAGAAAGACATATGGGGTTTCTGGTCGATGGCAAGTTGAATATGACTCAGCAATGCCATGGCAGCCAGGAGGGACAATCATGTTCTGGGGTGCATTGGGCATAGCACTGCCTGCTGATCAAAGGAGGTGACTGTCCCACTCTCCTCTAGGATGATGTGGCCTCATCTCAAGTCCTGTGTGCAGTTTTGGGTGCCACAATATAAATAAGAAGGCTATGAAGCCATTAGAAATTATACAACAGAGGGCCAAGAAGAAAAGGGTGTAGAGGGGAAGCCTTACAAGGAATAGCTGAGGTCACTTAGTCTGTTCAGCCTGGAGAAGAGGAGACTGAGGAGAGACCTCATCTCAGTCTACAACTTTTTTGTGAGGGGAAGCAGAGGAGGAGATGCTGAGCTCTTCTCTCTGGTTTCCAGTGACAGCATTCCAGGGAATGCTATATTAGGGAAGGTTTAGATTGAACATTAGGAAAGAGGTTCTTCACCCAGAGAGTGGTCAGGCACTGGAACAGGCTCCCCAGGGAGGTGGTCACAGCATCAAGCCGGACAGAGTTCAAGAAGTGTTTGAACAACACTTTCAGTCACATGGTGTGATTCTTTGGGTTGTCCTGTACAGGGCCAGGAGCTGGGCTTCGAAAATCTGTATGGGTCCTTTCTAATTCAGGATATTCTATCAATTCTATGAAAATTTTGCCTAGTATCGGAAGAAAGTTTCAAGGTTTCTGGAGCACGGGAGAAACTCAGCATTTATATGAATTCAGTGCCAGAGGAGCACTACCTTGGCAAAGGACTATTCTTTTATTATCTTAATCACTAATATAAAATCATCTTAATGTATATAAAGTGATTTGATACCATTTTAGCGAAATAAGGTACAATATATGTACAATGCATCCTTTGTGGTCAAGCTAGTTCTATTGTCTTTCTTGACAATGGAAATCCCTAGTTCATCTCTCTTTCTCTTGTCAGTTTTACAGTCATCTGATTTTCAGCAAAACTAAAGCCACTTGAAACAGTTACTCATGAATGCTGGAGTGCTACTTACATCTTATTCTGTCCCCAGTGGTTATCATGCGTTATTTCCTATATAATCTGTCAGTAACTGCCACAGTTAGGCCATCTAGAAAAATTGGTTTAAATGCATAGAGAATACAGCTACATGAAGAACTGCATATTTTAGGATTTTTTAGATCTAGCCCTGATTTAATTAACCTAAAACATGTAATTTAAATAGGAAATGAATGAGTGAATACCTCTGTGGCTGAATTGCAAATCAGGAATTCATAAACTAAGGTCACAGCTTGCTTAAAATTCATAACTATGCCCACAGATTCAATTTTTTTTTTTTTCTCCAAAGCAGGGAGCAATTCAAATAACACAAAAAATTAATCCATCACTGGGTTTTTGCTCATGCAGTAAACAGCACTTTCTTCCTGAGGAGAAACCAAATTAGGTAAGACTAGCAGTCCAAGCCAGTTTTCCTTAAGCTGTGAGGTAGGAACAAAGAAAAAGGAAAAGAAAAAAAATGCAGTGATTATTTTTCTTCCTAAAACAAAAAAAATTCTTCTTCCAGCTTCTGCAGGTCAATATAAGCACTTTTAAGGCCCAAACATTGCAAGCAAATACATAATCTTTGAATCTGCAGTGCTACCCAGGTATACACAGAGGTTCACAAATTCATGGCACCGAATCAGTGAATAGGGAAAGACTCTTCCCTGTTTCATTCTTTACAAGGAGAATGCCCTGTAGTGCCCTGTAGTACTGAAAAAAAGGTTTTCTCAGTTGCTAGAGACAGGAAAGGATAATGTTAGTCTCATGCAAACCAGGGACAAAATAGAATAGTCAAATGCTGGCATTGCTCCAACAACAACTACGTAAGTTCAGAATTAACAGTGTTATGACATCGAATTAATCGGAAAACAAATTAGAGATCAACAAGTCACTGTTAAGAATGCATATTTAGTGGATGGCAAACAGTGACCAAAAAATACAGGCTATCATACAAGAAGAAACATGAACTGTTGTAGAAAATATTTGCATACCGAACATAATTGTAATATACCTTTGGAAATCACTGAACTCCATCTTTAACTGTATTGCCTACTGGCATGGGTAGAGAAAGATACACTGACATTTGAAAATATTACACTAACTACAGATGGGTGTTAATGTCTTTCAGACAAGACAGGGCTAAATACAAAATGTCTACGGTTCAATTTTGTTGTTGTTTACAGCTGACAGTAGATTTTTGGTGATGTGTAAGGATAAAGATTGGTGTAGGTGGTTCTCAGACAGTAGAAAATAGCATTAGCACATACCATACTTACTTGTCTATGAAAAAAGGCAACGTTACAGATAAGAGCAAGGGAAGGCTCACTGACAGTTTCTCATAGATATAGCTCATTATTACCATATTTATAGAAAAGTTTTTCCATGTAGAGAAAAGAATAAGGAGGAGGAAGACAAGGCAAGGGAAAAATTATTGAGGAATTAGAAATCTAAGCACTCATAAATGACATTGCAACAGTGATTGAAGAGTGATTTATCACAGTTTCTTTTTGGAACATCTCAGTAGAAACTAGCAAGTACCTGGTTCAAAATGAACAAAAGGACATATTTCTCACATAATGAATTGCTAAATCATTACTGAATGCCATGGATGATAAGAAGTTGCATAGGCTCAAAGGGAGAACTCCGAGAAAAAAAGTAAATCATGTCATAGCAAATGCAAAAATATCCCTCCCTGTCTTGAGAAGTTCCCAAGAGAAAACCTACAGAAACAAGAAGAAAATCTGAGGAAGCGCTGTTCACGCTTGTCCTGCTACTATTCTGTTACCAACAGCATCTGCTATTGATCAGTAACAAGGTCAAGATTCAGGCTGACATCTTTATATTCTTACTCTGTATGTGGTTCTGTGAATCATAAATGGTATTCTGGTTTTTCCAAATAAACACAGTCTTGGTCCTTCAGTGGTCTGAGTTCTGCAGAAGCACATCAGCAGGTGTTATCTTAAATTCAGCATCTACTTAGTACTGATTTCAGTCAAACTGCTGATAGGATTCACTTTAAATAAACACTAAGGACAGGATTCTTGTACTGTTTAAGGACACAACGTGGCAGCAAAGACACAAGACTTTCTGAAGACACAACAGGAGACTGAATGAACACCTTATAGGATATCTTTATGGCAATAGATGTCTATGTTCAAGGAACTGAACTTCACCCTATCTGGATTGGCCACTGAGAAAACCCCCAGGACTGATCCCTTTAATTCAAGTTCAGCAGCTCACATTTCACAAAGCTTTCTTTTTTGTCTGTTTATTTGTTTGGGTTTTTGTTAACTGTTAATGAACACTTAAATTTTGCTGCCTTGTGACACAGAGAAAGTACTAATGCCTAAAAACCAGAGGATAAGGTATGCTCTGGGACCTGCACTGGAGAGCTAGAAGGTCATTTGATGCACAGAAGAAACATGGTGAACCATATGGAAGGAAGTGATAAAGACAAAAGGTCTTGGTATTTGAGCTGCAGATTCTGGGACTGCTAAAATCTTTCACAAAGTGCCATTACTGTGCTGAAAACTAATTTTGATTCAATATTTCATTTTAAAATTACAATTAGAGTAGATGAGATTAATAAAAATAAATCATAGATGAAAAAAGAACGCTTTGAAAGTAAAACTTTGTGTGAAATTATTTTTTCTACAAATTCTTTCTTGGCAAATTTTAAAATGTCAGGTTTCACATATAGCTGAAATTAAAGTAATTTTTTAAAGCTGTAAACTTCTCTCTGAGAATGAGTTTCTAGTCTGTGTGTCTCAGAAAGAGATTCTGTGTGGGTTTGAGAAATTTAGGCAGGAACAAATAACTTCTGAAGGCAACAGAAAAAGATACAAGTGAAAGCAAATTATTGAAATTTTCACTATCAAGCAATTTAAAACTGAATTGCCCTTTAGCTGCTGGACTTTTAAATTACATATAGATCTTGCTTGGACATAAGGAGAAGGTATTCTAAATTCAAGTAGCATTATGATCAAAATGAAAAGGTAGCTTGTGCTCTCCATTTGCAGGGTTGTTTGAGACAAAGATTAGTTATATCAGAACGGGTCGCTTATTTTTTAGTGCCCCCAGTTTCAATCTGGAATATAGACTTCTGACTCCAGAAGGAGGCAAAGGTGTTGATCTTTTCTTCTATCTGGAGTATCATACAAAGACACATGCTGTATACATAATATGTCTCTGCACAGATAGGCCACCCTATCACCCACAGATACGGTGATTAATATACTTTAGTTTATTTGCCAGTGTTGCCTATAAAAAGCCACAAAAAGTAATGAGGAGACTAATATGTACTAAGTGAGGAATCAGCTCTGGTACTTCCTAAGCGTAGCTGTCAAAAAGAGGCAGGTGCTTTAGTGGACACCCAATGCAGTGAAGGCACAGCTTAGGATCTGAATGCATGTTGACAGATCCATCAGCAATGAACTGTCTGGTAAGGAACCAGACATGGAATGTGCCCAGCCCCAGTTCAGAATTCAATACATACATGCATGCTGTAGTCTGGAATCAGAAGCGAGGATAGCCAACAATTCCTTTGATAAACAATTCCTTTGAACAACAATTCAACTGATCTTTTCTTCTCCCATTCCTTTCTCAAATACACACAGATTATAAGACCCAAACCTACTGCTCAGCTGTTGCAGCTCACCTGCATCCCCTTCCCCTCTCTCTCCAGGAATGGGACCTCAACCACCAGTCTGTCTCCAAGGAACAACTTGATACTTTATTATACCACAAACTTACAAGGAAAACTAAGCAGAATGAATTCAGGAGAATACAGTACCAGCTATATTGAAAAGGCACAAGTCCAGAAGTCCTGCACACCTACCTCAATTTACACCCAATAGAGAAAAAAAATGCTGTTCCTTCCTATTACAATGCCATGGAAGAAAAGAAAAAGATACAGATAAACTTAAGTCAAATTTCTTTTGCCTCAGTCTGAAAAACTCCATGGCTTTAGTCAACAAAACTAATTTCTACTTATCCCAGGGTAATATAGGTCATCACATGTTCTCATGGGCAAGTTATCCCATGGGAATTAAAGACTATATTAATTTTCATTATATTTGGGAATATAACAGAGGCCCCTGTTTTAGGGATTTTGAGGTCCAGCATGGACACAGGAAACAGACAGAAGCTTCCTCAGGAGAAAGAAATCCCTCTCGCACATGACTCAATTCACTTCCCACTCTGCCACTAACTATTACTTCTGTCACTGTTACTTTTCCCCACTGCAGCTCTGTTCTCTGTCTCTCCTGTACATCCTACACAGCTGGGACTCCTCAGTTTCTGGTAGAAAGGAAATTTCATTATGGATAGGCTGGAATAATGGCAGGTGCCAAAAGAAAAGTGATACTGGAAGTTGCTACACTCTTATGATACCAAAGAACAAAGGAAAACTTTCCTGACAGGATCTGGAAGGGAAGAAAAAAACCACTGGCTTGCTGAGTTATTTATTAGAGACATATTCTCAGCTGCAATTACCTCTTCTGTATTACAGCTGAAGGACTGTACGCATACGCTCACATTTTATTTTGCTCTTATGCCCTAACCCCATAGATCATTAATGGTACAATGCTCTCCCGGATGCTTGCATTTAGAGAGCTCCATCAGAAGGGCTACCTGACTGATCAAGTGGGCTATTGGAAAGCATGAATCATGGGGTGCTCTGAAACCAACTTCACCACACTTGTATATAAAAAACCTTTATTCATTCAAAGAGGGCAGACTGACTTCAGACTTTCTTCTGTACAAATGATTCATTCCAGGACGAATGAAACGTCAAGGTTTTGGCAAACCATCCTCCCACAATCTGCCATATCAAAGGGCAAACTTTCAATGACAATCTGAACTCTAAAATAATTTTCTGATTACTATGCTTACTCGACCTTAGAAGTGATGCAGGGACTGCCAAGATAATCATGCAAGGCAGGTGAAATACACACAGTGGCAGGATCATGGTTCCTGCCTCTTAGACTTCCTTTCCTTTGTTCTTATTTTCACACTGACTTCACAGTTCTTACTAGATGTGGGACTGAGAATTTTACATAAATGAGGTCTTGCACCATGATTTGTCACTCTCCCTCCAACTGTGAGTGATTTCAATGAGTAGTCAAATCTCACACCCTCTAATGCTATATTTGGCCAGCACCACTGCATAAGTTCAAATGGCCTTCTAACCAAGAAAAGAACACTTAGGTAACTTGATGAAAGATAGGTACACAGGAAAAATTATGCATTTAATGAATAATAACCATTTTGTGTGCTTCTACTGTACATGTCATCTGAGGATTTCAGAACACTTCTCAAATGTAATTGAACTTTGCAATACCCTTCTGAGACACATAAAAAATGTAATGAATGCTTCAGCTCCTCAGTAAACTGTACTAACTTCCAAGAGAGAACCAAGAAATTATCTGACAGTATATAAACACTTCAGCAGGAAGTAAGAAATATCAGCATATTACTTTGAAATAAAGCAAAGGGAATTCAGTAGCAGTTTATTCCAGGAGCCTAAAACTTCCTTTTGCTTCAGAGTCATTGAAACATTAATGAAAATACAAATCAGGAAATTATTTTTCTCTCCTATTAGCACATTTATTCTGTATTGTATGTATTTAGTAATAAAAGTGCCCCAAGCTCCTTCTGAACTTTTGCTGCAGTAATAGTTCTTCCAAAAAACAACATCCATTGCTTCTCTCCTCCACCTCCTGCATCATTTGCTATCCCCACATGGCAACTTGCATCAACTCTGGCTTTTGTACAGCCTCCCAAACTTGTGGTTCTGACATGGCTGCAGCATGAAGTGGTGTGGCCCCAGGAACCACCAGGGACATGAAGGGCTTCCTGTTGGTCTTTCCTTTCTCTTTGGCAAGCCAACTATGTAAGACCAAGGTTGTAGAATCATAGAATCTAGAATGGTTGGTGTTGGAAGGCACCTTAAAGATCATCTAGTTCCAACCCCCCCGACACAGGTAGGGACACCTTTCAGTAGGCCAGGTTACTCAAAGCCCCATCCAGCCTAATCTGGAACACCTCCAGGGATGAGGCATGCCCAGCTTCTCCAGGCAACCTCTTCCAGAGCCTCACCACCCTCATAGTAATGAATTTCTACTATCTAAGCCATCATCTTAAGGCCATTCCCCTTTGTCCTATTGCAACGTGCTGTTGTAAAAAGTCCCTCTCCAACTCTCTTGCAGTCCCCTTTAGGTACTGGAAGGCCGCTATAAGGTCTCCCTGGAGTCTTCTCTTTTCCAGGCTCAACAAACCCAACTCTCTCAGCCTGTCTTCATAAGAGAGGTGCTTCAGCCCTCTGACCATCTTCATGGACCTCCTACGGACTCATTCCAACAGGTCAATGTTTTTCTTGTGTTAGGGGCCACAGAGCTGGATGCAGCACTCCAGGTGGGCTCTCACAAGTGCAGATAGAGGGAAGAATCACTTCCCTTGTCCTGCTGGACATACTGCTTTTGATACAGCGCAGAACGTAGTTGGCTTTCTGGGTTGCAAGTGCACATTGCTGAATCATGTTGAGCTTTTTGTTCATAAACATCCCCAAGTCCTTCTCCCCAGGGCTAGTCTTGATCCATTCTGCACCCGGTCTGTCCTTGCACTTGGGATTGTCCTGACCTATGTGCAAGACCTCACATTTCACCTTGCTGAGCTTCATAAGGTTTGCATAGGCCCACCTGTAAAGCCTGTCAAGGTCCCTCCAGATGCTATCCCTTCCCTCCAGCATGTCAACTGCACTGCACAATTGTGTGTCATTGGCAAACTTTCTGAGGGTGTGCTCAATCCCACCGTCCATGTTGTTGGCAAAGGTGTTAAAAAGTGCTGGTCCCAATACCAACCCCCAAGGAATGCCACTTGTCACTGCTTTCCACTTGGATATTGAGATGTTGACTGGAACTCTCTGGCTGTGACCATCCAGCCAATATTTTATCCACCAAGTGGTCCATCCATCAAATCCATGTCTCTGCAGTTAGAGACAGGGATGTCGTGGGACAGTGTCAAATGTTTTGCACCAGTCCAGGCAGATGATGTCAGTTGCTCTTCCCTCATCTACCACTGCTGCAACCCTATCGTAGAAGGCTACCGAATTTGTCAGGCATGATTTGCCTTTAGTGAAGCCATGTTGCTGTCACAAATCACCTCCTTATTTTCCATGTGATCTCCTTTGCCATGACTCTTTTTCCTGGTGCTCTACACATTTATTTATAGAAAAAGAAAGATCTTTACCCCCTCCCAGAACTTGCAGTCTAAGTAAATCAACATACCAGAAAGATTCTCTTCCCCTGGCTAACAGTAATCAATAAGTTTTTCCTCAAGTTCCTGTTGCCCTGTGAAGTTCCACTGATTTCAGCATGATTGTACCTTACTTGTTCCAGCAATATCAAAACCAAATTAGTCTCACAGTTTTCTTAATGATTAAGTTATTTATGGTACAAAAAGATAATAGTATCCACAAAAGGAAAAGTTTTGAATGTCATGCTAAAGGTGGCATACAAAAATCAGGAAAGCATAAAGCTCACACATATACTACTATTCTATAATTTCAAGCATTTCAAATAGATAAAAACATAAAAAAATAACTGTGCAATTACAACATCCATGTTTTTAGTCACCCATCAGGCAACTTTCCATTTCATTCCCCATATGTGCTCCCAATTACCTCAGGCAAGAAACATACACGCCTCTTCACTCTGTTAATTCTTGCAGGCAAAGACAAAATCAAAGTCACACTTCAGAGGTTACAAGAGATCTTAACCTTATAGACTACAGACATAAAGAGAGAAAAGATATTCTAAAGTAGTTGAAATTATAGAAATATCAATAAACAATTGTTTCTATAAACTGAAGGGATGGCAGTGGGAAGAAAGATGGCTATCTTTTTTCTGTCACTTCAAATGTCAGTGTGCCCCAACAGAATACCTTTCTACTCCCAGTGGCTTCTAGCATTCATAATATCAGTGATAAATTAAAGGTCATCTTCCTATATGTCATATCCTGCTGCAAATTAGCTTTTGCAACCACTAATTGATGAGAAATTTCGATTTATTATACAGATAAGTGTGAAAGCTTCACTTGAAGTTGATTTCTTTCTACTATTGTAGTTATTTGGAAATGAATCATCTCCTATGCTCTTTTTAGTAACTGCAGAATATAACTAAACAGAAAATAGAAAAGGAAGGAAGAGAGAACATAAACCAGAAAAATCAGGGAAAAAGTTTCTTTCAAATTTTAGGGTTTTTGTCGCTTAAAAATACCTCAATAGAGGACATACTTATGAACTTTCATCCCATTATATTCCTATACAGATGTAAAAACTATGACTCAGACGTCTCACTTGTGTAGCTTGCTGATCCTGTTATGCATTTGATAACGAGGCTTAGTAACTCACCGAGCAGAGTTTATGTATTCTTGCATATATTCATAACACAACTGCTGCACTCTGAATATAACAATACACCGCCATGTTCCAGTGAAGCCCTATGCCATGTAGCACCAAAAAGATTACTACGTGTTGTTGCCTGTTGTACATTGCCTCTTGTCTGTTGCCTCTTATACTTGCTGCAAAAAAAATAAGCGGAGCAAAAACGTTTGCCACAAAAACTCTTTGCTCTCCTTTCACCACGTTCATTGCTCAAAATGGATTAGTGTGAGAACAAGGCTGCTATAGCTCACCCATCTTCTCAGCCCATGAACTGGCAAGCCACAGGTGAAAGAAGGATCTTCCCAAGATAGTTCTACTTTCTGAGTGTCACAGTTTAACTCCAGCTGGCAGTACGACGCAGCTGTTTACTCACTCCCTACCCAGGTGGAACAGGGAAAAGAATTGGGAAAAAGTAAAAAGTCGTTGGTAGAGGTAAGAACAGCTAAATAATTGAAACAAACTGAACAATCATCATCTTCATCATCATCGTCATCATCATCATCATTGTAATGAAAAGGAGAGAGAGAGAGGAATACAATGCAAGAAAATGAAGTGACGCATAATAAAATTGCTCACCACCCACTGATCGATGCTCAGCCCATCCCCAAGCAGTGATTATCCTCTCCCAGCCAACTCCCTGTAGTTCATATACAGAACATGCTATTCTACGGTATGGAATATCTCTTTAGCCCGTTTGGGTCAGCAGTGCTAGCTGTGGTCCCAGCAGGACGGGGAAGAGAATTGTAAGGGTAAAAGCCAGAAAGCTCATGGGTTGAGATACAGATAGTTTAACAGGGAAAGCAAAAGCTGCACACACAGGCAAACAAAGGATTCATTCATTGCTTCTCATGAGCAGGCAGGCCTTCACCCCACCACGCATAATGGTTACTTAGGAAGACAAAAGACATCACTCCAAATGTTCTCCCGCTTCCTTCTGCTTCCCTCCACTTTATCTGATGATATTATATGGTTTGGGATACCTCTTTGGTCAGTTGGGGTCACCTGTCTAGTCTGTGTCTCCTCCCAAATTCCCATGCACCTCCTGCCTTGTCTCCAGTGTGGCAGTGAAAGCGGAAAAGGCCTTGGCTCTGCATAAGCCCTGCTCAGCAGTAACAAAAACATCTCTTTATTATCAACCCTGTGTTCAGTACAAATCCAAAACCGAGCCCCATACCAGCCACTGTGAAGAACATTAACTCTACCCCAGCCAAAACCCTCACACTTAGCCAGAGCAGATGGACAATGATAGTTCCCAGTTCAGCAATTAAAGAGATTTGCTTCCTGGGGTGAACCTTAATACCAGTCCGTGTTCCAGTGAACACCATAATATTTAGCATCTAGTGATAAACAGAAGCCAAATAGAACTATAGAACTTTAAATTTTGGAAAGAGTTTGTGATTTGGTGAGGGAATATCTAAACCTTTCGGTCCAACTGACCCTTTATGACTAAACTGATGACTCGACCTTGATGAACTCAGGTTGAACTGTGTTGCATCTCAAGGCTGTTGTTCCTACTACTCAATGAGGCAAAACAAGGTTCAGCCTCCCTCACTATTTGCAGGGATTTCTAGGACTGCATCTGGTGTTCTGAGAAACCAGAGTATGACATCAGACTCTTTATGGAATTCAAGTTTTTCCAGTGCACCTTTTCCTTTACTGTTGTTTATCTTGGCGTTTAGTCCTACTTCTGCCTTCTGGTCTACACCTGTTATGTGCAAGCTCTAAAGTGTAGTGCTCTGTTACAAAAACAGGCAGCCTTACAGACCCATTCTGAAAGAAGCAAGGCATACTGCACGCAGCAAGAATGCACACAAACGCTTCAAGGCGTATTTGGAGTATTAATTGTCACAGCAGACAAATCAAGCAGGAACCAACAATTTTTATCATGAGCTGGAAAACAGGGAATCTTATTTTAAATCAATTGATCCTTACTGGGATGACGAAAGAGAGATGAATTCACTTTACAGTGTCACTTACTGAGGAAAGGTTTGAAGAAAAAAAGCCCATGGCATGCCTGTAGGTAATTGCTCCCAGTTGGGCATGTAACCAGTGTCTTTTGCAAGCAATGTTGTGAGGACATTGCGTTCATGACTTATATAAGCCTCTAAAATTATCTCCCTACAAATTACTGCAGATATGGTGGTAAACTCTTTCCTCTGCATGTGGAAGAATAGAGAGATAAAGACTGTGAGGAGGTGTGCTGAATTTTTATTTTGGCTCATTCCAGTGGTGCCTCAACTCTGCTTTTTCTTTCATGAGGGGATAAACAGGATATTCGAAGGGCATATCAAAAGTTTTGTCTCTTTATTCCAATTTAATGTATTT
The DNA here is from genome assembly GCF_003031625.1 of Empidonax traillii. NCBI lineage: Eukaryota > Metazoa > Chordata > Aves > Passeriformes > Tyrannidae > Empidonax > Empidonax traillii. The sequence continues at coordinate 595,897 of NW_020955404.1, read as the reverse complement.
TATTCAACTTGGCCTGAAAAAAAAAAAAGGCCAAAAAAATTCCAAAAATATAACATTTATTCTTTGTCAAAAAACATCACATCTCTTAGAAAATATTTTTCTAGGAGTTAATATTGATAAGCTGAACTAAGAAATTCATCTCTTCTCTGCCTTTCTTCATACTAATTCACAGTCTACCCTTTGAAATCTTCTGCCAACCTCATACAGTATGCACAGTTCCCCAGTGGAACACTATGAAACACTGTTATTCCTTTAGATTTTCTGAATGGCAGAAGCTTCTTCAAGGAAGTTTATTTTATTATTTTCCATTAACATCAAACTTTTATTTCTGTTGATTTCAAAATAGAACACTGGTGTATGTAAACAAACATATAAAATCATTCGGTATTACCACTGACCTCTTACATTAGAAGCTGAGTGCAAATTATCATTGAAGACTTTAAAAAACATTAATTACCTGAAAATACAAATAACAACTCCTCACAAAACTCAGGAAAACATGTTAATTTTTTCAGTGATGCTAAGAAAAAGAGATTATAATCCCTTGATTAAGATACAAGTTTAAAATACTGTCTTCAGGACTTCTTTGAATTCAAAAAGACTCTTTTAGAGTCAAGACTCCCACATATATAAAATTTTAAAACACTGACTTAACTATCACATTAGCCACTGTGTCCTTAGCTAACTACCTGGTCCAGCTTTTGAATAGAAAACCCAGAGTTCAGGGGTTCTTCTTTCCTTGCGCACCAAACAAGGAGATTTAGGCACTTCTGAATGAGATACACAAAATCTGCCTGCCAAGGATGTGACCCACTATGTTAGACAATACAAAATGGCAAGGTTAAAGGAGTGACATCCTGCTCTTCTCAGTTACTCAGAGATAACAATACAAACAGGATAACATCCTCCACTTCATCCTTGTCCCAGCTGTCCTAGGAAAGGACAGCTTAGCCTTCAGAAATAAAGCTGAAAGAGACTGGTTTTAGACAACAGTTAGCAATTCATTGCAATAATAGCCAGCACAGCTTCACGAGGGGGAAGTAACCCACCTACCTGATTGAGCAAACCCAGTAGATGTAATCTATTTGGACTTAATCAAAGTTTTTGATACCATCTCTCACAGAATCCTCCTGGACAAAATGTCCAGCACACAGCTGAATAACCATGTTACACGATGGGTGAGCAACTGGCTCACATGTTGGGCACAAAGAGGTATAGTGCATGGGGTAACATCAGGCTGGTGTCCAGTCCCTAGTGGGGTTCCACAAGACTCCATCTTAGGCCCTGCTCTCTTCAACATCTTCGTGAATGACTTGGACGCAGGGCTCAAAGGAATACTAAGTAAGTTTGCCGACAACACTAAACTGGGAGGAACCGTCAACTCCCTCGAAGGCAGGGAGACCCTGCAGAGAGACTCAGCAAATTAGAGAGGTGGGCAGTTACCAAGTGTATGAGGTTTCATAAGGTCAAGTGTCAGATTCTGCACCCAGGATGGGGCAACCTCGGTTGTGTTTATAGACTACGGAGCAAGGGGCTGGAGAGCAGCGCTGCAGAAAGGGACCTGGGGGTCCTGGCCAACAGCAAGTTGAATATGAGCCAGCAGTGCCCTGGCAGCCAGGAGGGCCAACTGTATCCTGTGGTGCATTGGGCATAGCATCACAGATCAAGGGAGATGCTTGTCCCACCTTGCTCTGCATTGGTGTGTCCTCACCTTGAGTCCTGTGCGCAGTTTTGGGCACCGCAATACGAAAAAGAAATTGCACTATTAGACAGCATCCAAAGGAGGGCCACAAGGACAGTGAAGGATCTGGAGGAGAAGCCGTATGAGGAGCAGCTGAGGTCACTTGGTCTGTTCAGCCTGGAGAAGAGGAGACTGAGAGAAGACCTCATTGCAGTCTTCAGCATCCTCAGGAAGGGAAGAGGAGGGGCAGACGCTTGAGAAAACGCCCTGAAGTTGTGTCAGGGGAGGTTTAGGTTGGATATTAGAAAAAGGTTCTTCAGCCAGAGGGTGGTTGGGTACTGGAACAGGCTCCCCTGGGAAGTGATCACAGTACCAAGTCTGACAGAGTTCAAGAAACATTCAGGCAATGTTCCCAGGCTTAATGGTGTGATTCTTGGAGTGTCCTGTGCAAGGCCAGGAGCTGGACTCAATGACCCTGGTGGGTCCCTTTCAACTCAGCTTATTCTATGATTCTATGAATTGTGAATGATGACAGACTTGGTTTCAAAACCTTCCTTTACCATTTGAAAACCTCTGGAAAGCAGTTTCTATTCCTGTCGAACTTGTCTGAGCAAGAGGAGAAAATTCAAGAATCACTGGATGATGAAGAAGAAGAAGGAAAATATAAATTATAATACAATAATTAGATCACAGAAAAATGCCTTATCTTCCCCTGAAAAGAAACATATTTATCACTTGATACAAAACACATAAGTGATCTTTGCAGCAAGACCAGAAATCTCTCCAAACCCCAGAAATCTCCCAAAAGCACATACCCTCACAAAAATTCCTCACTCTTTTTTTGTAGAGGCTGAAGTTCATCTAAGCATAAGCAAGAACTTTCTCAGCAACTCTGAAGGTGAAAATCTAAGTGACAGTGGATCTCAAATTTATCCATAATTCAGGAATAACTGACAGGTTCATAATTTTGAACCTCAACACCTCAACTATGCTGCTGTTTTGCTGACCAAGATCCTCTTGATATTTGGTATTTTTGTGCAATACAGGATTATATTTGGGTTCATTTAAGGCAATTTACAACTCCTGAGTAAACTGTACTGAAACGAATGAAGTATCTAAGGAGACTGAAGACAAGAAAGACTGAAGTCACTAACCTAAACAAAGCTCACCAAAGACATTTGGAGGTCTTTCTAGAAGAACAAGTCTCACTTGGGAACTACAATCTAACTGAATTCTCAGAAAAACCAACGTATCCCTTTGTGGGAGATATTACCAGGATGATCCATTAGAATGGTGAATGCTAATATTTAAATTTAACTAACCCTTACAGTATATCACAGCTGCAAATGAACTCTAAAGAAGGAAAAACCGCAGATCTCTCTGATCCAGGCAAGTCACTACACTGTGCTGTCTTCTGTCAGCTTCAGCTGCATGTTTTTTTAGCCCTTTCATCTTGTCTCAGTGGATTCATCTCCTGTAAGCAAACAGCAGCAAAAAGGCAATAAAGTAGAAACATAACAACACAAAGATGCAGCAATCTTTTTTTGTGCACCATGAATTTCACAATACATATAACATCAGGATATCACTATCAAAAAGTGAAAGATATACCAAAGCCTTGCTAGTCATTAGATTTTAAGTTCTCTTCTTGAAGCATAGCAAAATCTTGCTCTTCAAGGGGAAACAGTTCTTCCCATCAAAAACAAAAATAACTTTGATATTCAGATAAAAATATCTTTGATATGGAAGTTGAAGATACAATTTTAACATGATGTTTTTGGCTCATAAGGTTAAGCTGTTTCCATTAGGGGGCTTTTTAAGTAACTCAGCATATATTTTTTTCTTCAATTGCATAAATTTATGATTGGAATAACAGATACTCTGATCTTGACTAGGACAGGGCAGAGTAATTTCTCAAGTCAGACCCATTCTGAAAAGTGAGACATTAAAAATTCTCTACGAAATGGTGTGAATGACTGACTAAACATACTACTGGTTACTCCTTGTACCTTTTGGACTATCTCCCATGGGGTTTTTTTATATAAAAAAACAACTTCACTGTTGCCTGTTAAAAGATAAGGCTGAAAAGATGCCTAGTCTCACCAAGAGAGGTGTCAACAAAGATAAATATGCATAATGCTATAGGGAACCTTCACCAGGGGTAAGATAACTAGCTATTTAAATCAAATCCTGTCTCCTGCTCTCTGTCCATCTTTCCATTAGCCAGGAAACATTTTCAGTTTTCCAACCTTAGAAGTTTACAACTGTCTTTCCTGAGGGCTGAAGATCATGACTCTGCCTTGAGAGCAAGCTGTTTTATCTGCTCTATCTAAACTTCACAAAATTGATATTCATATCCCAATACCAAGATTATCACTAGGGAAGAGAACTATGCAGACTTGGCATTCTACTTTTCTGTGTCTAAGCTATAAAATTTTAGAAAGCCAGAAAGATGTAGCTCATATTATGTTTTTATTAGCTCTTATAGTTTTGTTCCCAGCACCACAGCAACCAGGGGAGACCTGGAATATATCAGATATGAGAGACTGCATGTTTCTAGGGATGATACCACCATGACACTCACTTTGAGAACCAAAAGCCGCTAAGAAGAGATGGGATCTACCTGCAGTTGGGCAGAGGCTCAGAGGCTGGCCAGTCTGCGAGGGGAGCTTTGAGCTAGGAATGATGGGAAGGTGGGGAGTGGAAGTCCAACAAACGAGTGAAGAAGTGACGGACTGGGGCAATAAGCAAAGTGAGCAGGATGATGTGAATAGGAGATAATAAAACAAGGCAGAAAGCAGCCCACCCCAAGGACATGCACATGAACAAGCGAGTGCCTACAGGAAAACATGGTGGGGGAAGCTCTAGCGCCTGTTCTGGAAAACCCACATAGCTGGATGCCTTTCTCAAGTGCTTGTACGCTAACAAGCATGGCATGGTGAGGACATAGAAGGAATTAGAAGTCTGTGTACTGTTGCAGGGTTATAATCTCATATAGGTCACATGACTGGAGAGCTGCAATGGATGGCTACAGGCCCTTTAGGAAGGACAGGTTGGGGCAGCAAGGAGAGGACAGAGTAACAGGAATGCAGAAAGCTCTGCTTAGGGATAGATGAGGATGTAGGAGAGAACTTATGGGTCAGTTTTATTGGGCAGATTGATGTCTCAAATGGGCAGAAGATCTGGTGACAAAGGACAAGGAAAAGGCTAAGATATTCAATTCTTTCTTCATCTCAGTTTTTACAGATAAAACTGCCATTCAGCAATCTGAGGCCCAAGTCCCTTGAGAAAGTCTGAAACAAGAAAGACTTACCCTCATGGAGGATAATCCAATTAGGGAACATATAAACAAACTGGACATAACACTAGTCCATGGGCACTGATGGGACATATCCATGAGTGCTAAGTGAGCTGGCTGATGTCACTGTGAGGTCATTCATGATTATCTTTAAAAGGTCATGGTGATTAAGGGAGATTCTGGAGGACTGGAAGAAAATAGATGTTACTCCTCTCTTCAGGAAAGGCAAGGAGGAGGATTTGGGTAATGACAGGCTGTTTAGCCTCAGCTCAGTCCCTGAGAAGGTGATGGAGCAAATCTTTCTGGAAACCATAGCCAGACACCTCAAGGACAAGAAGGTGACCAGGAGTAGCCAGCACAGATTGTTACAAAGGGAAAATCATGCCTGACCAACCGAATAGCCTCCTACAGTAAATTGACTAGTCTGGAGAATAAAAGGATAATGGTGGATTTTGTTTATCTTCTCTCTGGCAAGGTTTTCAACACTGTCTCCCATAACATCCTCACAGACTAATCAAGAATGGACCAGATAAGTAGACAGTGAGGTGGATTAAAAACTGACTGAATGGTTGGTCTCAAAGGGTTGTGACCAGAAACACAAAGTCTGGATAGACAACCCCCTGCAGAGTAATGTACCCCAAAAGTCAGTAGTGGAGCCAGTACTGGTTCACATCTTCATTAATAGCCTGGACAATAGGCCAGAGCGTGCACACAACAGACTCTTTGACTGCATTAGGAAGAGCATTGCCAGCACATTGAGGGAGGTGATCCTGCCACTCTATTGAGCATGGATGACTGTAGTGGGTTTCTGTGGCTGGGTTTTGGGGGGTTGGGGGGCTACAGGGGTGGCTTCCGTTAGAAGCTTCCCCTGTCCAGTGGAGCCAGTACCAGCTGGCTTCAGAACGGGCTTCCTGCTGCTGGCCAAAGCCAAGCCAGTCAGCAGTAATAGTAATGCCTCTATAATAACATGCTTAAGAATAGAAACATAATGAATAGAAAGAGGTCCAGGAAAAGCAGAGTGAGAACATCGAAACAACAATGCAGACACCAAGGTCGATGTAGAAGGAGGGGGAGGAGGTGCTCCAAGCACCAGAGCTGAGGCCTCTGCAGCCCATGGTGCAGACCATGGTGCAGCAGCTGTCTCCCTGCAGCCCATGGAGGACTATCGGGGAGCAGACATCCACCTGCAGTCTAAGGAGAAGCCTATTGCTGGAGCAAGCTTGGAGATGCATGAGTCTGTAACCCCATGGGAGACCCAAGATGGAGCAGGTCCTGCCAGGGACCTGCAGCCTGTAGAGAGAAGAGCCCACGCTGGAACAGGTTTTTCTCAAAGAGGACTTGTGGCACCTGTGGGGGACCCACAGCAGTACAGTTGTGAAGGACACTGGTAAAGGACTGCACCCCATGGAGGAGTCACCCCCAGGACAGCAGTTTTGTGAAGAACTGTTGCCGGAGGGATGGACTTACACCAGAGAGGTCCATCAAGGACTGTCTCCCATGGGAGGGACCCCATGGGAGCAGGGGAAGAACTCCTCTCCCTGAGTAGAGGCAGAAACAAAAACTGACCACAACCCCATTCCCCATCCCCCTGCACCACTGCAGAGCAGAAGGGAGAGCATGGAAGGAAGGAGGGGTGGAGGGAAGGTGTTTTTAAGATTATTTTATTTCTCACTCTTTTGCCCTGATCCTGTTAGTAATAAATTTAAGTAATATCCCCACTTTGAGTCTGTTTTGCCTGTGAAGGTGATCAGTGACTGACCTCTCCCAGCTGTTATCTCAACTCATTAATCCTCTGCTGTTTTTTCTGCTCTCCTCTGTCTAGTTGCAGAGGGAGAGTGAGAAAGTGGCTTTAGTGAGTACCTGGAATCTGGCCAGGGTCAACCCACTACAGTAACATACACCTGGATCCAGTTCTTTGTTCCTCAGCACAGAAGAGACATGGACAAAAGAGACTGGAGACAGTCAAGCAAAGGGCCAACGAAGATGATTAAGGGACTGGAGCATTTGATTTACAAGGAACAACGGAGATTTCTGGGACTGTTCAGCCTGGAGAAAAGGCAGCTCAGGAGAATCTTATCAATATGTGTTCCTGAAGGGCAGTGTAAAGAGGATGAAGCCAGCAATGGGCACAAACTGAAATTCTATTTAAACATAAAAAAGCTCCATTACTCTGTGTGTAGCTGAATATTGGAAGAGGTTGTCCAGAGAGGTTGTGGAGTCTCCATCTATTCAAACCTAATAGGACAGCCCTGAGCACTCTGCTGTAGGTGTCCTTGGTCTGAGTGGGCTGTTGGACTAGATGATCTCCAGAATGGCCTCCTCATTTCAGCCACTCTGTATGAGAACCACCCTATAAACATTCCATGTGAAGATCAAACTGTGCTTCAACAGCCGTTGTTGACCAAGATATGCATTATCTTTGACGTTTTTAATTTTTATATGTAAAAATAATTAGAATTAAAATATCCATTTATTTAAAACTTCCAATTATTTCAACTTAAGAGTAGTCATAAGGGAACATGAATGATGGTAATTATATCATTACAATTACACAGGACAGATTTCCCTACTGTAGGTCAAAATGTATGTCTTACCATTTCTTACAAGGACTGCAGAGGAAATAAGAAACAAGTATTTGAAAGTCAGGACATGAGTTTGAAGATGGAATAAATAATGCAGCCCTAAAAAGCATCCATAAAATATGCCTAGGAAAAGTTTTGGAAATGTAAGCAGGTAAAGGCAATGGAATGTTACATTTGATAAACATGTCAGGCAACAATATCTCCCAGTTAGGTTTATGGAAAGAGTCATAAGCTCACACTTCACACAGGAGCAAATTGAGACTATTTCCTCATTTGAAAATAAGTAGAGCTTATTTTCAGCTACAGATTTTTAAATTCCGTAACTTTTAACTATTTCTAAAATTAACCAAAACACACATTGTAAAATTCTCAAAAACCTAATCGATATTTTCCCTCATTTTCCCTCTTCTTTTGATTTTGGAATTAATTTATTTCTCAAAATAAAAGCATGAATAAGCCAAAAAGCCAGACATCACCATGCCACTCTGCAGAGATTTTACTATCGTTTGTCCATTCCAAGAATCAAAGTCATCTCTTTATTCTGCCACATTGTATTATTTAATTTCTTTAAACAAGTAATGGCTGGCGATTTCTTAGCATCACACAATGCTCTATTTTCATTGCTACAGAAATGGCATCAAATTGTAATTTAGAAGTGATATTTGTTACAAGGCAACTTATGATGGCTCCTCAGAGTTTTCTGTTTATTTCTAAATGCCTTGTGGAACCTGTAAGGCCCACCACAAATATTTTAGTAGTGCATTCTGAGGATTTTCTAGAAGTATATAATTGTGTTTAAATTGCATATTTGAATCTCTTCCCTTCAACAAAAGCCAGTTGTAAGGCCATATAAATATTTTTTCCTACATTATCACCTGCTAGTGGGTAGAGAAGTCAGTCTCTTTGTGCACAGTATTTCTGCAGCAGATGCATCCTTTTTTGTATGTCTAACGCTGTCTTTCTGGCATATCAGAAATTAGTGTTTAGTAGTGAGATTGCCAGAGATGGCTCTTAAATTATGGGATATGTATCTGCACACAGGCAAGGAGCAGAGGCAGCAGCAGGTAGGAGAACCTAAATAATGCTTTTCCTTGGCTGCTCCAGGAACCACTACAGGAACCATCAGCCCATATAAGACCCATTCCCTAACACAGGAAGGAGCACCAGGACACAAGAGCAGGTGAGAAAACACCAATAATGCCATCAGAGAAGTAAGATCCCACCCTATACTGTCCCCAGGCTGTCACAGAGGAGCCTCAGCCTCATTGACCAGACACGACAACCAGCATCATAGGGAAGCAGTTTCCTGGAGCACCTTGCAGATTGAGGGGTGTCACTGCCTAGGGATAATGGGACACAATATGGAATTCTGGGGAGGAGTATCTTGGGATTGCACAAAAATGTATCATGAGACGCTAAAGTGAGGAATCACATGCAGGAAAAGGGAGGAGTACCCAAGACAGCCACTGGGTACACTGAGCCTATGGATGATTTCAAGGGAGCCTTTATGTGTCCCCCTGTGTGTGTGTTGATGTGGTGCTGTGGCCTCAGGGTTCCTGTGTTCAGGTGCAAACAGCTGGGATGCAGGGAGCAGCTACTGGGCAGATGGATCCCAGATGCTCACTGAAGAGAGCCAATATATGTTCCAACTAACAGACTCTCATCCTGAACAGCTAGAGGGGAACAGGATAAGGCTGTTGGTGCTCTTTGTGCTTCTCTTAGTGCTGAGTACCTGTCTGTGCTGATCTGTGTGGCCAGCTATATGCATAAGTTTATGTGTGGGTTCTATACAGGTATTTGCAGGCATGACTATTGGGAATACAAGCTCAGTCTTGCTCCTAGTTGGACCTGCGGACACAGAGCCAGAGCAGTCTTCCCTCTGTTGAGCTACTGAATTTGGAAACCCTAACCAATGACCAAGAATTAAACTTGCAGAGTCAAAATATACATAAGATTGTATGAACTGAAGTGTTCCCCTAACTACAATGTTCCCCTTACTATATTAATTATATCACATAATAACTTCCTCTAGACCCTTAGGTCATTCAGTACACTGGCAGTTTTTTTAGAACACCTTTCATTCTTCTTATACATAGCTCCCAATCAGCAAAAGCAAAATTATTGCTCAAGGATAGCTCTTACAGTCCTTAGTTAATACAGTCCTTAACAAAACCTAAAGAACCTGCCTTGTAGCCTCGCCATATTAGGAAGTCAGTCTATATCATGGAATCATCAAGGTTGGAAGAAACCTTCAAGATCATTTAGTCCAACCATCAGCCTAGTCCAACTGATGCTCTTCAGACTTGTTATGCAAACACAAAAGCTATCACTCATAGCTACATTTATTGAACTTTGAAGATACATTTTATTTTTCACAAGAACAGAACTCAGAGATGCTGAAGCCTGAAGTGCCTATTTTCAACTAATGGATTTAATATTTGACACTCGGAAGATTATCCTTATCTACAGAGTCACTGCCAAAATTTAGCAAGGAGACACAGGTGATCTGGGTCACTAATACAGAATTAATGCAAATTACTGAGACTCCTTTTCTGTGAAGAAGGAAAAAGCTGAATACAGAAACTTACACTTTCCACAAAGATAGTTGACTGAAGACCAGCCTCATATATGATTTATCAATACATTATTATTGTTGTTGTTGTTGTTGTTATTATTATCCATATGCTAGAAAATGAGGCAAAAATATTAGAATCAAATTTGTTAAAGCATTCAATTAATTTTAGGAACCTGAACTGTAGCAAGCATGTCACACATTCCTAGCATCCCAGAATTCATAGCAGCCTTCCAGGCCATTCGGGCTGTTGATGTCCCTCACTTTCAAAATTAGTTCTCACATGTCTACTATAGAGCACAAAGAGGTCGACTCTAAACGTACCACTTTAAATGATATGCACACAGATTTTATTCCAGAAGTCAGGATAACTCTAATTTCCTCAACTCAGCATCTGGTTCCCTCACAGCTAAACACCTCCAAGAGCGAAGGAAAAGCCCTGCTATGCCAAGTGACTCAGCTGCCTCAAATTCAACCTCTCTGACACTGACTTGTACTAGGCATCTAAACTGAGTTGGTTTTCCTCTGACTCCATTAGCACCTGTCCATCACCCCTTTACTTAGGCACAATACAGTCCTACCCAAGCCCCTCACATCCTGGATCTTCAATAAGTACACCTCTCCTACCAACTGCTCCATACATTGGCCTCTGCATTTCTTCTCATTAGCTGCCACCATTTACCCTAACCTCTTCTTTGCCTGTCTAGTTCTTGGGCTCCTGCTGCCAAAATCCACACAACTATTTTAATTGTCTCTGAAGATTAGGAGGGGAATTTTCAGAAGAACGTAGGCCAATGCTAAACATTTTTACAAATCATGAAGTTATATATATTTTAAAAAAGTATTGAAATTTATGATTCTAGGTTATGTGTATTTGTCATATGAATTCTGTAACCGAAGTTCCAGGATTATGTGGCATCATTATATAAAAATCATACTTAAAATTGCTATACATTGAACAATGGAGGTTTTATTTACTTCAGGGAAGAAAGTCAGGTTTTGGATAAAACATTGCACTGAAACTAAGACAGAGGCACACTGATCTCCATTGCTGTGATTTTGGATAAATGACTTACAGAGGAAATAAGACAAAGAAAAATTATGTGAACTACATTAGATAAAAATATCAGACAATGTGACCACAGTCAGCCCTTCACTGAGATATTAATATTTAATAAGAGACTAGCCTGTAAATTCTTAAATAGCATTTTCCATGCCATGCACTCCTTACATTGATGGTGAACTGAGCTCTGCCCAAACCCCCTCCAAACCCGAGACCAGGTCATACAGCCTCTAGTATTGTATATGAGATTTAAAATAAGGTACACAATGTTACTACCCAAACACTATCACTATAAAACCTAGAGGATATCCCTGTGAGCAGAAAGGAGGATGTGTCTTTGGAGGGTTTCAGAACTGTTTTAAGGCTGATATAATATAAATGGCTCTGGGATTACTGGGATAGTGTCCTCCTTCCCCTCTTTTGCATAACTTCTCCAGTTCCTCACTCTTTGGGAAACATGGACACAGCATAGGCTCTTAGGTAACATACCATAAAGAGAGGGAGAATACTTCCACCAGCAAGACAGAAGGAGAACACAACTTGCTTACAGACACCTTTTTGCCCTGCTCCTAGAAAAAACAGGTCACACTATCGTGGTACTACTTTACAGCCTTACAAAGTGCCAAGCCACAGCAACCCATCACTCAACTATGTCTCTTCACTAGATTGTAAGGAAGGTACATGGTTTTCAGTTAGTTTAGGACTCATGGAGATGTAGTGGAAATAAATGTGTTACATGACACTCTGTGTTTGATATTTTATATATATATGTATATACACACACATATATAACTGCATCAGAAAGACCTCCCCAACCAGTATTCCTAGAACGTTCTTTGGCAAACTGTTTTCATCCTAAAATTCTCTGTAAGTATTGAGGCTTGCTCAAGTCTTCAGTCCCTCCACTTCTAGTTACAGCCCCAGAAACTTTCCTATTCCTTTGGCAGAAAAGAAACAAGTAAAAAAAATTGATTTGAGCTGAAGGTTATGATGTGATGTGTTTCAACCTGATGCTGAGGCATCCTATTAATGTGTACACATCTCAATGCTATGTATTTCCCTTTTCTGTAGGCGCCACACTAGCATCAACAAGAAGGAATTACTGGTCTTTAACTTCACAAATACATTTTCAGCAGAATCTTGATTACACAGTCCTTCATTACCCGCAAATATTTGAAGAAAGTATCTCATGCATTATTACACTTAAAATGACCTTCACCAACTGATGGCATTATTCTAAAGATTTATTTCGAATTGCGTATGTCCTTGAGAAATAACACTTGTAATAACTTTGCAAAGAGTTGCATTTCACTCCCCTATCTTGAAATGTTGCTTAATGAAGCCTGTCTTAAACATGCTCAACTTCCAGAGCTTTTTGCCAGCCCTGTATGCAAGCCCAAGTTTTCACCTGCACCTGCCAAAAGGTTGTTTTATTTGGCATAATAAATTTTTGTGTCTGTAATCACTTTTCTGCAAGTATTCACTAAGACTTGTATATAACACTAAATTTACCTGGGCTTCTATTTTTGGGGGTTTTTTTTAAGACATTTTAATGTCATTATAAAGTAATTTTTAAAACACCAGAGGCCCTTCTGACAGCAAGGATGATACAAATCTAGCTATGACACAAGATATGGAGTGGATATACTGGCAGCCTTGGTTTTTGTACCCCATCTTTCCCATCCCTTTCACAGCCAGGCCCAGTTGTATTCAAAGGGCTAAATACTAATTGTGTCCAGGCTTACATTAAACTCTTCTTATGGCTTTGATGCAGGCTGTGCACATACCCAGAGATGAAAGTCTTTGAGAATGGTCCAGTTTTAAAGCCCTGTTCCTCCCACTCTATGTAGGACTAAAAATGCCATACTTCAGATGGGGATAAAGAGACAGGGACTTTGACCATGCAAAATCTCTTGAGAGTTTTTGCTTTCATTTCCCCATGCCCACAATTTTTTCCAGAGACAAAATAACTCCTATTCTAAAGCTCTTCTGAATGTGATGCTAAATGGCTTTCTCCTACCAATAAAGGATGCTGAAAATGCTCTCTCTGGCCATAAAGCAATACATGCTATCTACTAAATGTGCCCATTAACAGCTTACTCAATCTTCTCTTTCTATTCTATGGAATGAAAAAAGGAATACAAATTCTCCAGATTTTTGTCCCTCTCAAAGTCCAGCAGCACTCCTTTCCCATTCCCTCTTCTTCCTCCTCACAAATGATCAGATACACACTAAAAGTGTGTGGTCAGCTCTGCTATTGTTACTTGCCCTGATCAGCACTGTTTCAAATTGCTTGTGGCACAGGAGGAAAAGAAATCTTTAGACTAAAATGCCTGGGATTTTGCATTCTTCTGTTAGGTTGCAACTTGTTTCTTCTCCGCTTCTGTCATTACCACTCTTGAAGTAGCACGAGGTGCTCTGCACAGGCTGAGCAGATGTGTGCGTCCATGATGAGGCAGCAGGAGCAATCACTGCCACTCTTATCTCCTTTCTGTTCACTAGGAGGTATTTTTTCTGCGTTACCAAGGTTCTCTTCTGATTTCATTAGTGAAAATAACAGTTGAGCTAAGTTCTAGTAACTAATGATCAGCAGGCAAACCTAGAGTTGTACCTCTGCACTCAGCTGAAACAAACTGATCACAGAAAGGTGCTGGTGCAAACAAGCAGCGTGCGGGTCAAGCACCCGGTATAATGCATGTGCAGCTGAAGTGAACGATGCTGATGTTTTCCTTATCTGTTATCGCATCCGATAACAATCATACTAACTTCTATGGGAGAGCATCTTTGGAGCTCTAGCACAGAACATTATCTGAAAATCCTGAGGATCTGTGAGATCCGAGTCATTTCCAAAAGACAATTTTATTCTCAGCCACCCCTCGTGTTGCCGTAAAGTTCATCACATTTTATTACACTGCTCAGTTATCTCTATAATTACTGAGGACATCGTTTTGTCAAGATCCCTGGATGACTACGTTGATCGGTGGCGCACCGATCTCCTCCCTGCACCAGCCTTTATCCCGCCAGGCCAATCTTCCCCGGGACTTTCTCTCCGATATTTGCCACCGATTCCCGCGGCGCCCTTGTAGGGAGCACTTTACGCGCTTTGCCTTCAAGTGCCACCTGCAGGGAAGGGGAAGCCCGCCGGAGCGCCGCCCGCTGCCCTACGCCTGCTCCGCACCAGGTGCGCCCCGGCGGGAGCTCCACTCGGGCGGGGCGGCGGAGCTGCCGCTGCCGTACCCCGCCGGCCTGGCTGGAGCGGCGGCTGCGGGCGGGCAGGCTGCCCCACCGCTCCTGCCTCCACAGGCCCCTCCTCCCGCCCCGCCCCGCCCGCCGCACACATGTGCCCGCACCCAGCGGCGGGTGCTCCGTCGGGGCGGGCGGGTGCTGCCACCTCCCCGACACCGCGGCTGCAGCTCCTCGCCGGCACCGCGTCCCTCGGGCGCGGGGAGCAGGTGGCCGCGCCATGGCTGCCGTGTACCTGCTGGGCAACGGGTCCGCGCCGCTCCTCGCTGGAGCCCTGGAGGTGCCGTTCGCCGCCAACGCCTCCGCCTGCCACCCTCCCGGGCAGCCCTGCACGGCCGCGCCGCCGGGCGCCTGGGGCAACACCTCGGCGGCGGTGGTGTTGGGCTGGAATCGCTCCGAGCCCTGCGGTGGCGGCAATGGCAGCGCGGGAGGCGGCGGGCCCTGCGCACCCGCGGGCGGCGGCCCCTCCGTGTTCACGGCCATCGCCATCATTGCCCTCTACTCCGTGGTCTGCGTCGTGGGGCTCTTCGGCAACTTCTTGGTCATGTATGTCATTGTCAGGTGAGTGCCGCCCTGCCCCGCCCCGCCCCGCATCCCACGGGCCGGATCCCCGCCGCGGGGGATGCTGCGGTCCCCTCCGGCAGGCAGCGCGTAAAGGGCCGCACTGGGGGGTGCGAAGGCTCGCCTTCTTCCCTTGCGGGGAAGGGAAGGAGGCTTTTGATAGAGAGCCAGACCGGGTGATCAGGGAAGAGAAACTTGTGGGGCCATGAGGGACAGCCGGTCCGTCAGAAGCCGCTGCGGGTTCGGGGATGTCCTACGGACTCTCTGTGCTGCGGCACCTCATTGAGCTGCCCTGGCCAACGAGGCCTGAATCCCGCACCTGTCCGCTGAGGAGGGAGGATTTAAAGGGACGCCTGGGAGCGTATACGGATACAATGTGGCACACGGCCAGCCGACACGCATCGTCGCAGCTTTCCCCCCACTTCTCCCAAATCTATGAGCAAAATGTAAATGGCACCGCGGCTAAACGCATCTCTGTGCCCGTGTTTAGAGATGCCCGTGCATCACTATGCCCGTCTTTAGAGATCCTTTGCCTCATGTATATTGATAGACATTTATATATACATCCATGGGTATACACGTGTATAATAGTACGTATGCCATGATCGCGTAGTCCCGGCGTTCCGGCGGTGCGGCGGCACTTCGCAACTTTCTCTCCCGCAAGCCCACCCGGGCTTTTACAGATCAGATCACGCGCGATAAGTCCATTTTCCGTAAATCGGTGGAAAACGAGTGAGAGGGAGTTTAAAGGGTTTCTTTTGCCGGTCCAGGAGAGGACCGGGGCGGGTGGCTTGTGTGAGGGAACACTGCCACCTTCCGGGAGCGACATTGCGGGAGCGGGGTGGCAAGGAGCGACAGGACGGAGCTGACTGAACTGCTCTGCTTCCTTGCTGCTCCTCGTTTCCAAACCAAGCGTCTGCTGAGCCCTGAAAAGCCCAGCGGGCCTCTCTGAGCAGGGGTATCGGAGTGGCCCTGGGGCGCGCTCCCTGTCGGGGCAGCTCTAGCACTTCCACTTTGCCCAGGTGTAGAGCATCCTTTCTCAGTTTGAACGCTGCCTTCCTCGAGGAGTCGGGGCCGCAGCCGTCGGGCATACGTGCCATGGCCTCAGGAACAGAGCCTGCGTCTCGGCATCGCTTGCAGACCAGCGGCACCGGGTGGCTTTGTGGTGCGTGGATGCAGCGCTCACAGCGCCAGCTGTAGAAAGCCGGGGGTAAGAGTGGCGGCCAAGGCTGGGTGCTGCGGTGGGGTGGAGGATGATTCCTTCGGCACGTGTTGGAGATGTCACTGCAAAGCCTGTGCCTATCATAGACCCAATGGGAATGCAAGTAATATCCATCAGTGGTTCGAACTAGAGCAGTTCAGAAACCTTGTGGTTTTTACTAGAGAGATTGCCTGCACAGAGCTGGGGAGATTTCTCTTCTGTCCTGTGGTTTTGGTCAGTGTGAGACTCAAGCTATAAATGTGACGACAGAGCTGCAGAAAGGCTTCTGAACAGGGGCATGAATGCAATCATTGGAGCAGTGCTGAATGCATTCCTCTGGGAGAAAAAGCAGATGCACAGTGAAAGCCAGGAAAGCTGTCAGCAGAGAAATATGCCACAGGTTGTCCCTGGAATTATGTATTTATTATACTGGGCATAACCCATAATAGGTTCATATTTCTTAGAGTAATTAATTGAATTACACTTGCACCACAAAGCCAAATCGAATGAGGCACTTGTATTTAGATTTCTGTCTAAAGAGAGCATCTTTCCCTGAGATGACAGCTTAAAAACAAAAACCAGAAGCAATAGAAGACAGCAAGAATATATTTTCATTTTACAGAGGAAAATGCAAATTAAATGGCTTGTCCAAAACCATCCAGGGATTCTGTGGCAAAGGCAGGACTGAACCGAGATCTCCTGTACGTGAGCAGCTTTTCGTATGACAGAATTCCTTCCCAATTAATATCACACAGCTGTTTAGCAGTTTGGGATGAAAAAAGAGTTTACACATTAATGGTTTGATAGGATCTGTGGTTTAAGCAACATAAAAATACATTTTCTTTCTGTGCTTCTCTGTAGGTATAGTATATTTGGACAGCAATAGGGAGCTTAGTGATTTATTTTCTGTTGCAAGCTATACCAAAATGACAGTGTTTCAAACCATATATACAATATGTCTGTATGAAATGGTGATTATATGTGCTCCCATTCATGCACCCTTGCATTCAACTACACATCGGAGGCCAGCATTTCACTGGACTGAATTTGGCATCATACAAAACTACTCCTCTTTATCTACCTTTCCCACTGTACCTGCTCAGGAAGAACAAAACATTGAACTTCATATTAATTTTGAGAACAATTGAGACTACTAAAAATTAAGATGTTTAAGTGATAACGGTACCTAATTTTCTTGAAAACACTAGGAGTGGGGATGCAGGTGCTTAGGCATTTGAAACTCTGTCCTGCTCACCTTTCAGAGTCCAGCCCTAATGAAAGCAAAAGTGACTTCATATTCACTGTGCTGCATGCTAATGTCTCATGCTTGGTTTCTTTTAGAAATATTTTTTCAATAGTTAAATTATTCTTATAAACATTATTATTCTTCCAACTTTTCCGCATGAAGCAGATCCAAGGATTTGGAGCCAGAGCTGTGCAAGTGCTGGCCTGATGGAGTGATGACTATCACTCCACAATGTCACCCTGTTATCCCTGCTGGGGCAAACAGAGGTCAGAAAGCAGACTTGTCCAAGAAGGAGTTGTGATTGTAATTATCGATATGAAAAGGCTCTTCATGCAAAGCAGGTCTATGGATTTCCAATTTATACACGTTACTCTATGATTAATGCATTCTCATCCACCCTCCTCATTCTCCCAGATGGTTCTTGTTCAGCTGAATGCTTTCATCCTTTAATTAATATTTACACGTTTTATGTGTAGTGTGTGAGGCTGAACTTCACATTACTAACACTGAGCTTTTTCCTTTGTCAAGTACCAAAGATGTCTCTGACAGCAGTAATAGTTTAATATGTTTTACTGCTAGCCATGAATTTCCTGTAGTCTGAAAAATCTGTTGATAATTTTTGTTATCTATTTTCCTTATGTTCTTTGTGTAAGTGTATATTACTAGTATGACCACAGTGGCTATATCAATAGCAAATGCTGCTTCTAGCTGCTGCAGAGTACAACAAGACAGTGTACAATTAGAACCATATGGCATTGCATTAATTTGCACAGTAATCTATAGGCTTTTCCAGCTTTCTCATCAAGTCGATGGGATACTAGTCACACAATTAGAGTGGAAAGGAGAATATGCCCTGTGACTAAGGCAATATGTTAGAAAGCTGTGATAGGTACTAGATGAAAATCTTGAGCATCACAGGTCTGGAAGAGAGGAATAGCTCACAGAGGCTCTAGTCTTCCACGATGCCAAATGCCCTGAGAGGACTGTAGTTCCACCAACAGCTGCTGAAGTCATTCCAGTTCAGAGTCATTCCTTATTTGATTTGCTATTAATTTTGTCCCATATCATAAACAAAGGGGTCTCAGATTCTCTGTGATCGTTTGCAAGGGAAGGAAATACTTTGTTTCATTAGATTAAATGATTACACTGCTTTAAAAAAAGCTAAAAAACCCCAAAAAGTATGAAACAAAAAAAAAACACAGAGGAAAGAAGCCCTCTCCGAAATGAAGATAAATCATTCTGCATTTCTCGTAACAGCCTCTTAATAGTGCTTTTAAAAAAAGAGCTGTGACTGAAGCATCATCTAATCTGGAAAGACTATGCAGCACTGAAAGATCTGGTTACTTCAGCTTGGCTCACTAACACCTCAGGAAAACTGTTTTACTAAGTAGAACACAATTTGGGTTGAAATTTCAATTGTAGAAAGAATTGATACCACCAGAGGAATAAATATTCTCATATGTTCACAGAAGTGGAGAGTCTGTTTAGAGAAAAATCCTGAAAAACATCCCAAGCTTGAAAGTGGCTGAAGCAAAGCAAGTTTTTCTAAGAAACAGAGGTTCTTTGCAAGGAGATGCAAAGAAGCGTTATCCAGTGTGTAAGAAGACCTACGGCATCTTTTATAGTAGCATAGGTCAGGGAACTTAGAAACCAAGAAATGCATGAAATTCATTCTTTTCTTTCCTGTCCACACAGGCATGAACTTCTCTGCATTTTGGTAGCATTACTTTTGCAAGTGTGTGTCCTGCCTGTTCCACTGACTGCAAAGAAAAGGTTCTGTCCCAGTGCTAAGAGCTGTTCACTAAAGCCATAGCAGCCTTATCCAGTAATGTCAATTATGAATTGATACAGCTCACAGCACTTGTGGGGACAGAACTGAAGGAGTCAGGTTGGGTAGAAACAGCACAGGAGATGAATCCAATCAGCAGCATAGCATGGGGGTGACCCTCAGCATCCTTCCTTACAGAAAGGCAGGTGTCCCTGTTTGCACACTGTTTGTGACAAAGTTTATCAAACCTTTGCTAGTGGGTAAATGTTTGACTAGCACGCAGCTTCCCTCCCTCCACCAAGATCAAGGGAAGCAGACAGATAAAACAGAATGTGTACCTCTGTATTCTATTTTTTTTTTAATTATATTCTTACAGACATGGACAAAATTTGACCAAAAATATATTAGGCTGAAATCTGGGGATAAACTCCCATCTCACTGAGGGAGCAGAGGCACCTGAGCATGAGTGAGAGCTCTGCAGCCCCACACTCATCTCCACATCTGGTCCCAATGAGCTCTTGCAGCAGGACAGCAAGCCAGGCCCACGTGAGCAGACCCTCTGGCTCTGCTAATGGCTACCAACAGGCACTTCTGGGCAGAAAACAACACTTATTGACTCAGTTTCTCTTGAAAAAGCTGTTCGATGTGACTGTATTTTTCCTGGAGTGTAATTATGCTAATAGTGCTAAATACTTCCTGTTTTTTTTAAATTTCTTTATAAAAATAAGTCAAATGTTACCAACTTTTCATGGCTTCAGTAAGAGTAGAAAATATTGTAAGCAGACGGTTTATATTATGTAATTATTAGCAAGCTAATGGCTAACGAGCTATTTAGCTAACATAATCCTGAAATACTGATTTGTTTCATTTTAATTTACAGTCTTTTTCCAAATCATGAAGAATAGGTTTTAATGAACACTGTCGAAAAGTTTTTTATAACTTTTCTAGATCAAAAGGTGACATATTTTCAAAAATCTCGAACATAACATGATCCAATCCAAATGTTTCAGAATCGTAGTTAAGCTCTTTTCCAGCCTTAGCCAGGAGATGTTGTTTAGTCAAAGAGTGGAAGAAATAGTGGCAACACTGTGTGATTTTCCTCCTAACAGTCTGTTAGACTGCAGAGAGGCTTTCTGAGCTGCAGTTTGCATCAGCATTTATTCAGTAGCTTTTTGTGGACTTTTCTAAAATGGAGCAGTCCCCCAAAAAATCAGAATTAAAACTAAGATTGGAAATAATAAGTTTACCAATTCTAAATCAAGCCCCTTTGAAACAAATATTTGAAGTGGTTTTGAAGATTTTAAGTTGGTTATTTTTAAGCTTAGGAGTTCTAAGATGGATGTTGTAGAGATCTTCATTAGCAGACATTTTCAAAAATTGGTTTATTTTCATGATGATTCCAAGTAAAAACAAGTTTTCAGTACCTGATGATTCTCTTCAAAATACAATTCCACTTATTAGAATAATATTTTTAAAAAATCCAAAAGCAACTATTTCCTGAATTGCTGTGGTTAGGCTGATCTCAAGTGAAATTCTTTTTATAGCCATCTGTGCCTTTTTTGGTTTACACTGTGAAGTTTGGGTTTATGGTATTGAAAAGAGGAATATTAAAATTATCTTTCAAAGCCCCCTGCTCCCTTTTGGACTTTTAATGGTGTTAACTAGCAAGGAGTTCAACAGCTTAGCCCAGCTGTGATAAGACACATTCTCATTCATCTGTTTAAGGTTAAACACTTCTAAATTTTATTTATATTTCCCTTTGAGTTTACATGATGAAAAAAGGTAGGGACAACAGACCATAGCTAGTCAAATAACTGTGAAAGACATGAAACAGATTTTTTTTTCCACCTTCTTACTGAGAAGTGTTCAATTATCAGCTATAAGATCTTGTATCTCAGATCAGGAGTAAAACTTCACAACAAATATGTCTATATAAAATGGATCATCTCCTCCTCATCGTGCTGTGTGGAGCAGTTCCAATGGAGTGAAGTCTCTTTCCTAAAGGGGAACAGGGAGCAGCAGTCAGCATAGTAAGAATTTTCAGCCCTAGGATGTACTGCCTGTATAGAAAAATCACCTGATGAGCCAGTTACCCAAATCCTTCTCCATAAGGTGATGGTCATCAGAGCCCCAGTTTCAAACACAGTCTCATCCTTGTTACATAGAGATCCCAGTACTTTTGATTTGGCTTTCTCACATACATAACTGTACTCCTTCTTTCTGTCATGCCAGCCTCCACCATCACCCACTTTCCCCTTTTCTCCCTTCACAGGCAAGCCTTCCTCTGCTTTTCTCTCTCCCTAGTCCCTTTCTCTCACTTCTGTCGCTCCTTTCCAGATCACACTCAACAGCCTCACTAAAAGATCCCAATCTCTTGTACACAGGAGACCATACCTCCTATACTTAGCATTACTTTGATCTGTACAGTCTATGTGTGGCCTGAGAAGGAGATGTTTCAGGTACAGTCCTTTTCTCAGGTAATCAGTCTACAAATCAGGAGGAGAGTGCCAGCACCTGGAACCAGACAAAATAGGTGTTAACTTATCCTCTCTAGAAAAATGTCACCACAGTTATCAAAGATGTAGTCAGTGGTTTTATTCTCAATCACGCTTCCCTGAAGGCAGAGGGAAGAAAGTTGAACTGAAGGTACTAGTTTTCCTTTATGTGTCTTCCTAGCAAAGCAAAAACTTCAACAATAAGCACCTGCTGCTGGATAATGGCAATATATTGAAGTTAGCCTTTTTAGCACCATTGATTTATTTCAGGTAGATGTGTTACACAATAACCATGAAAGCAGCAACCTTTATTAGACAACCATATATGCCTCAGCGCCAGGCAAACATAGACTCGGATAAAAGTGGTTTAACAAACAGGCCAGATTAAGTTCTGAAATAACTGGCAAGTAGTTTTCTCCCCATTTAACTAGGCTGAAAGGGAAAGGAGTGTACCTGCAGATGACTGTTTGGGCAGTGGAGCCTCCATATTACTGTCATTTGGTTTTTATCATTAAGTAGCTTTTTATGATGTCTCGAAAAAGAGAAGGAAATTAGGGTAATAAGAGTTACAAGACACTGCAACATCTTAAATATTTGTGTGGCAAGGGATATATCTATAAAAACCTGTTCTTGACTGGTTCTTCTCTCATTTTTGGGAAAAAGAAAGAATGCATCACATCAGTTTTATTTTGTATGGATTTCTGCCAGGATATTTTGCACATACATGTACTGTAAAAAGGCATGAGAATAATAAGAGAGAAATAATAAAGTAATTACCTATTGTGACTACTGTGGAGTTTATGTGTTCTGTCTAGAGTAATCTCTTTGTTTGTTAATCCTCTCAGTCAGGCATGAAGGCAAAAGAGCAGCCTTCCTTCTGAAAATAGATGTTTTTCCCAAGAGAAAGAATCCTGTGGTTTTTTTCCTCTGGGTAGGGACTACTAAAGTCACTGGTTCAAACTAAATAGCAGAAAGAGGACCTCTGTATGATGCCTTTCGGTAGCAAAAGAAAACAAAACAAAACAACAAACAAAACCACCAAACCAACAAACAAAACAAACAACACCCTCCCCCCCCCAAAAAAAAACAAAACCCAAACCAACCAACTAACCGAAAAAAACATAAAGACAGCAGCAAGTAATTTTTAGTCCAAAGCCCAACATAGGAAAACAGGATGAGTCAGATGTCCTCACAACTCTCTTGGACACATCATTTCCAGAGAGACTGACACTGGAGTTTAAAGTTGACACTGCCTAAAAGGCTTTTGTTTGTTTAGGTCACCCTCTCCCAGAGCTGAGGTCTGAGAGAAGTTGCTGATGGGTTGAGTACAGGAGAAACAGCCTTGAGCTGGTGCTACTCCCCCAGAAGTGATGTGCTCTGCTTACTTCTGCGTCCTGTAAGCAAATACTGCTGGATCTGCAGATTGCCTTGGCACTGTCCCAGTGTAAGAAAAGGACAAGCTGGCAACTCAAAAGTGCTAGCAAGATAACACAAGGTGACATTGGTGATATTCTGACTGAATTTCATTTGTGCTATGGAGGAGAATAAAGTGGAAAAGGAACTTGGCAGTGAGAAAACAATCTATTAGGGAGAAAAGAGGTAACAACTGAAGCAACTACCATCCAACAGTTAGCTGCCCTGTGTTCAGATCCACATTCACCATATACATTCAGACTCCTTCAGAAAATGAGCATCCTGTTGCTAGTGAGTGAAAAGGGGAGGGGAAGGCTGCTGCAGCATAATGTATGTGAAGTATTACTGAGTATGTCAAATAACTAAGCCCTTTGCTTTTAGATCTACTGCACTTCTGTACTATGTCGTACCTTGAAACCTGAACTGATGCCGAATATTCGCATGGTTTTTGTCTCTCTAAACCACCATCACAGGTCACAGCAGTGACCAGGTAGTGCTGTGTTGGGAGTCAGGATGCAAAACTTTAACAGAAGGGAACAGCCACTGCATCTTTCTTTCTTAAAGACAGTGAAAGCTTCCTCACTTCCCCATTTCAGCTTTTACCCTCAAACTCAGGGTTAGTAGAGGAAGTAAGTGAATGTGATGCAAATTGCCCAATTTCCTTGCAACCAAGCGTGAACACTTTCTGTTCTTATGTTGTAGCTGCTCTAGAATGGGTTTTTTTTCAATTTGTTGTTGTCTTGGTTTCACTCAAGGCTTATTATTTTAAAATTACAACCTTGTACATGATGCTTCAGAACATAAATAAAAGGATGAGTAGGTTTTTAACCATAGGATGGCACCTCCAATCTGGGTGGCTTTACTGCCTAATAACATATAAGGGTTGTACACAAATTTATGGTGCTTGTACCCAGAGCTTGAATTTAATAGCTTAAGGCATAAGCATTCTGAAGTACCCATGAATAGAAAAATCAAAGACTAATTTTTCAAGCTGATTAAATCGTATGCTCACAGACAGGAAGGCTAGACCTCTCCAGAATATATATGACTTCAAAACTTTAAGAGGTTACAGTCTGCCATAGCACACATCAAAACTATGGCTGAGATACGTCTTTAACTCTATAGAGACCCATTACCATGTGAAGAAAGAAAAAGGACAGCAAGATAGGATGGCCATCAGTCAGGTCCATCATATGAGACCCTTTAGTTCAAAGGTACTTTCCAGAATATGGCCTAAGAGACTTCATTTCAGTGTCAGATATACTAATTGGATTGGCAGACAGAATAAATTTTTGAGGTTTTTTCCAGACCATCCTGAGCATGACATGATCCTTGTCAAAGCTTTGAGGGCTCAACAAAAATTGAAAGTACGTGATATATTAGGAAAATACACCAAAGAAGTACCTTTTCCTACAGGATTTGAGTTGCATGTACAAGGTGAACCAGAACAGCCACTGGAAAAAAGTTCATTTAAATTCATTCAACTAGGCGTACTTCATGTGTTTTAATCTTGCCACCCAACGCGACCTCAGCTAATCTAATGTATGCACGTAATGATTCTTCATTTGTGTAACAAGACATTTATGCAAGAAGAAGATGAATTTGAAACAGTAATTTAATCTCCTCCAGTGTCAATAAGAATTACATCAGGTTGTATGCAAGACCTAACTGCTGGCTGATTTTTCTTTCATCAACCAAACCATTTTCAAGAATGACTGCTTTCTGCAATGAATCTCTAGTGATAAGCCAGTTTTTCATATATTTTACACTGAACTTAGACACAGATCCTCCGGAAGAGAAGAGAGGAAGAGGCTTCTCTCCCTTCTTATTTATACCCTGGTTTACGTAAAAATTGTATGGAATACTGGGAACGTGGCCACTTCCTTGGTTACCATCTGGTTGCCAGGAAGGCCTAGATTAAAACTGTCCCATTCTTCAAAAGTTTTTAAAGATGAGAAGGTAGAGACTAAACTATTGGAGTGGACAGGCCAGAAACAGAGCTGTGGCATGTGTCTTGCAGAAAGAGAGAGAATCACAAGCCTACTCACATCTCCTTGTTCCACGATGACGGAGAGGTGGAAGGGAAGGTGCTTGTGGCTGCTGTTCAAGGTGCTGTTACACTTTGTGCAATGGAATGGGGGGTCTTTCTAAGTTTAGTGAATCTTTTATTCGGTTTGCAATTTACAAGTGGGCCATGGGCAGACAGTTGAAGGGTTCATTTCAAGACTTTCTATTAAATCTTGAATGCTAGGAACTTAGTGACTATCTGAGCAGGATTCTCATTCTTTTCTCTATTGCTGTTTCTTATTCAAAGCAAATCACAGTTGAGTGAACCTCTGCAACTTAGATTTTCAAAATTGAAGTGTATTTTAGATCTTTGTTGGACTTAAGATTAAAGGCAAGGCTGAGTTTTCCTTTAAAAATTAGACAGACATAAAATATATGTTTACTTTAGTAAATCTGATCTATCATCTAGTATTACCAACAAAACAACACTTCATGAACATAAACATTTTATGATACAAAATCTGCACTGAGGAGTTAGAAAGGGCATCCTAGTGGGTGTGCCCACTAGTGTATAATGAACACAATTAATTTGGACATGTATCAAAAGCAGTATTGTGCTATGTATTCACCAAAAGAAAAGAGCATATTCTATAACTCTTTTCATTACAGAGTTGTAAAATAGAAGTAATGTCACCCAAAGTGAACATCTTTTTTCATTTGCAACCTTGCTCATTGTTATGCAAAATTTAATATACTTGGTGTTTTAAATGCTGAAATTTTAATGTAATCTAAATACCAGCATCCAGATTTTCATGGGTCTGCATTTAAGATTCTTTTTTTACACATCTGTTAATTTTTAGATTCTCTAGTGGCTTCGAATGTAAGTGTGAAAGCAGTATCTTTTAAAAGATTGTATTTATAAACACAATATGTTTGGTATTATGAAGTCCCTCTGAAGTATATAAATCTCATCACATATGCATCTGTGTCTAGATGATGGAGATATTTGTGCTGCATGTTTAAATAGGTAGACTGATACTTCAGCAAAAGGTATAATAACAGCTAAGATCAAGACATTGAAAAGCTCCATTTTGATGGAATGTTATTTTTCATGCTGTTAAAATTACGTTAATCAATTGCTTCAGTATTTATTTGTTCTTACCAAGAGGAATCCTGGGGACATTGGTAATCTACTTATTTGGGAAAATAGATGTTTTACAAAATGTACCTTTCAGAAATAAGCCCTTTATAAAATCTTGAAATATTCAGTACAGAGAAACACCCAGATCCCATAGAATTCACTGAAAAGAATATTGTAAATTTCAGAAGGCTTTTGTTGATTAGGCAATTCTGGAGGTAAATACTTTCTATTACCACAAAAGCTCTGCTTTTGTTCACTGTAAGAACAGCGTGATTAGAAGTACAAAGATTACAGAGTACATCAAGCAAAACCCTTCATTAAATCTGTAGAGGCCATTAAACAAAGTCCAAGAACTTTTAAAGTTAAACTGCTGATGAAAATAAGATAGCAAAAGGGAAAAACGTGTAGCATTTAAGTGAGATAAGGCTCGTTCCTAGGGAAGAAACTTTTTTCCATTTATTCAGACCTTTTTTCTGTCCATCCTCTAACATGCCAACCTGAGAGTCACTTATTGGTAGATGTATTCAATTTTTTATGCTGTATCAAGCATTCCCTTTAAATCATAAGAATGGCTTTAATTACTGATATCATTATCATCTGATGATGCGCTCTTCTGACAGAGCTGTGCCAGAATCATATACAATGGCAGCAGCACTGAGCAGTGATCCCAGGTGTATCTAGCTATAACGATAAGACAGTCATCTAAGATGGGTGTCTGAGCAGGGATCAGCAGCCTGGGTGAGGGCACAGAATCCTCAACACCTTTTGCTGTTTGTGCAGAGCTGAGAGCCACTGCCCCTCTGTTGCTGTCCCTGCCTGAGTGGATCAGATGGGAGCAAGCTGTTTGTCTGCTCAGAACACGATCAAACCTCCAAGTTAGCTCTCTGGATACACCTGGATATGCTCTCAGACCAATGGAAAAGACACTCATTTTGATAAACCACAGGGCTTAGTACAACCTTTACATTCTGGGTAACAGTAAAAGCAATATAATAATGTTGCTGTTTTCCTTCTCCTCTGCAAGATTCTCCAGCAAATTCCCAGGAAATACTTTCTCCTTCCTTCAAACAGTTTTTAGAGCTGCAGCTTATTGTGTACCTCTCCCATACTGCAATCCTGTGCATTTTTCCTGTACAGTTTTCCTGTAAATTTTTCCAGTTTCCGGGAGAGAGAGTCATGAATGCTTGCATCAACTGACTCCTCCTATGTTAGTGTTACAATCATGTCAGATAAATGGAGTAAGTGTTTAGGGGACTTTAAGAATATGGTTTTATTTAAAACTTGGAATTATCATACTCAGATCATACTTTCTCAAGACAGCAGTCAAGAAAGAGCTTGGATCTACTTGAAAATATGTTTTTAAAAACTACCCTAATTTGAAATTAAGGTTACTAGTGTCTCCTTGTGCACAGTGCTAGAAAATGAGAGAACAAATCCAGTATCAGTGCCTTCAAATGTTCATCATAAAGAGCTGTGTAGGTCCATTCAGCATGGTCTGCATTTCTGCAGACCCTACCAAAAAAAGGTTCCAAGTGTGTGTTCCCTACACAGCCCCATCACTGGGATTTTTTTGTAACTATCTCATGTTCTGAAGAGATCTAAGAGCAATAAGAAACATGAAATACTGTATTTTACACTTAGTCTTGCCCAGCAGGTTCTCTGACAGATCTTTTCAAATGGGCTAGTCTTCTTGCAAATCACTCTATAAATTGTCAAATGTTTGATTAAACACCCTACTTGTCAGTTTTGCAGAAACAGAAGGAATTTTTATCAAAAGAGCAAGTTATTTGATGCCCTGAAAGCCAGGCAGCCACAGTGCCCAGCAACCTCAGCAGCAAGTAGGGCAGCATGGCCAGGAACATAAAAGTGAAACATTCATTGTACCACTGCAAATCTATAGTATCCACATAAAAAGTGGATCTCAGGTGCTGCTCAGCTGACACAATGGACTAGCAAATGTTCTTCAAAAATTTGATTAAACTAAGGAGGAATCTGGACTCTAGCAATGCAAATACAAATTAAAATATAAAATGTTCTTCCTTCTCAGCTCTGATTTGAATGACGTATTCAAAATTCAGGAAGTGGGATTTGGGTTGTTATAACAGCACAGACTCAGGGAGAAGAGGGTGCAATGAAGGTTGAAGACCCTCCTGCCAAAATAATCACTGCAGAGCAGAGCAAGCATTCCTACCTTGAACAGCAGGGTTGCAGCATCCACCTGGCATGGTGGTTCTATTGATACGTTCAATGCATATGACAAATAACATGTTTTCTTGTTTGATTGAAGGAACATCTATCTAACTTATATTGGACATTGAGATTAGTAGAGCAATTATTTTAGAATTCTGTAATTGTAAACAAATGAGAAAGTATAAAAGCGTGAATTTTTAGACACAGTGGATTTGATAATTATACTAATCTCTTAGGTACTTATTCCTTGAGTAATTACATCATTACTGCTCCACAACCTAAAAATGAATTCTCTATTTCTACAGAGCAGGGTTATGATATTTGGCATGACATCAGCAGGTACAGAAAATCTATCCATGTATTACAGTGTCTGATATGTAAAAGTACAGGGTTTTTTTCAGCTTCTCAGTTCTTTAGCATCTATCATATTGTTTCTTCTATGTATATCCCTTCCCTCTGCATGAGTTAAATTAACCTTTTCTTCCTTATATCTTTAGGTAATGTCTCACTGAACTACCAACATTATGTAGGTAAATCATAGCAAGGTCATTTGATTAAAAGCAGAAAATACCATCTTTGACAGTTTCTAGTACATTATTTTACAGAAGTTTCTTATAGATGATGCACTGCACTCAATTTTATTTAACAGTGTCAGCTGTGGTCATTCATGCATTGCTGATTTTTTTTTCTAGGTACACGAAAATGAAGACTGCCACCAACATCTATATTTTCAATCTTGCCTTGGCAGATGCCCTAGCAACAAGTACTCTGCCATTCCAGAGTGTGAATTACCTGATGGGAACATGGCCATTTGGCACCATCCTCTGTAAAATTGTTATTTCCATAGACTACTACAATATGTTCACCAGTATTTTTACACTCTGTACCATGAGTGTAGATCGCTATGTAGCTGTTTGCCACCCAGTTAAGGCCCTTGATTTCCGTACCCCAAGAAATGCCAAAATTGTCAATGTCTGCAACTGGATTCTTTCTTCTGCCATTGGCCTGCCGGTTATGTTCATGGCAACTACTAAATACAGGCATGGTAAGTCTGGCTTTCATTCCAGCATTTAAACTCCTTTCTGCATTGTTTCATTTTAATTAGAGGTGTTGAATTAGCTTCTGCCCTCCAATCTGTATAAAGCAGGTGTCAGTGCGGATGGGCCCCTTCAACAATTTTGCAACTGGCTTTAGTTGGCTGGACAAGCACTACATGTCATCTGTGTTTTACAACAGGCAGCTCCAGCTCCTTCTGTGGTCCATGCAAGTCTTGCTGCCCTACATGGTTACTGTAGTGTTTGGAAAAGCATCTGTGCCTGCTTGCCTTCTGCTCTGGGGGAGTTATGCATTGTCTTACAGCACAGAAGCCTGCACTTTACTCAGGGTATTCCCACTGGGGCTGGGATGTGTTGCACGTAGTCTGGCAGGATGTGATACAGAGCAGAAAGCACATTCTGGATCACTGATGCCCAAAGACCTTCCATAAAGGGACAGTGACAGCACGGCGACATAAATCCAAACCCACCATGGTGCATAGTTGCCAATTGACATGCCATTTTCTTCCCTATTGCCCTGAAATGCCCAAACTCTCAGCATATATGGTAGCTAAGCCATCTTTCTTTTCATCAGGTTTTGAAAATGAGTCAAAGTTTGAGCATTTGTGACAATTCAGCTCTCTTTCTTTTCCAATATACATTTAATTCTAAGCAATAAAATGAAAAAGAGGACATGTTAATTTGGTTTTGTTTTTCTAACCCGTACTTCATACATGTTTTGCAGCACTCTGTCCTATCAATGTTTGTGCAAACGACAGCTCACAGATTGCTTCATTTTACATGTTTACTTAGTAAATCTTCATATGTTTGCCTATGATATTTGATTAAAAAAGAGTTTTACAAAAAGCAAATGAAAAACTGACCACCTTGTTCTTCTCTGATTTTCACTTTCTCCCCAGGCTCGATTGACTGCACACTTGCATTCTCCCACCCTGCATGGTACTGGGAGAACCTCCTGAAAATCTGTGTGTTCATCTTTGCCTTCATCATGCCGGTCCTGATCATTACTGTGTGTTATGGGCTGATGATTTTACGCCTGAAGAGTGTTCGCATGTTATCTGGCTCCAAAGAGAAGGATAGGAACCTGCGGAGAATCACAAGGATGGTTCTTGTAGTGGTGGCAGTGTTTATTGTCTGCTGGACTCCCATCCACATTTATGTCATCATTAAAGCCCTGGTCAACATCCCAGAAACTACTTTT
Source organism: Empidonax traillii (assembly GCF_003031625.1). Lineage (NCBI taxonomy): Eukaryota > Metazoa > Chordata > Aves > Passeriformes > Tyrannidae > Empidonax > Empidonax traillii. The sequence goes on along the minus strand of NW_020955404.1, from coordinate 565,180 downwards.
CAGACTGTCTCCTGGCACTTCTGTATTGCTCTAGGGTATACAAATAGCTGCCTTAATCCAGTCCTTTATGCATTTCTAGATGAGAATTTCAAAAGGTGTTTCAGAGAGTTCTGCATCCCCACTTCCTCAACCATTGAGCAGCAAAACTCCACCCGAATCCGACAAAACACTCGTGACCATGCTTCCACTGCCAACACTGTGGATAGGACTAACCATCAGGTATGACTAGCAGTGGAGATGTCATCTCTGGATCCAGGCCACCCACCTGGAGATGACATGTGTTCTGAAGTTACTGTCTATACTGATTTGTAGCTGTTTGAAAGTGTGATCACCTTCAAGGTTATATTTAAAACTGATGTATTCATTCACAGAGACCCCAGTCTTGCATGGTGCCAGTTGTTCTCTACTCTGCTTGATGTTCAGAAGTCATGGGCTTTTGAGGTTACCTTGTGTGACTGGGTCCTATCTGCATGTATGTACAAAGCACACAAAACAGCATTTCACTTGCAGAATGTTTACAGTAGGTGACTGATTGAAGGTTAATCACATATTTCTCTGTTCATACTCCTTTTCTTCTGAGGGAGACAGGAGTGGGCCAAAAAAAGTTCTCTCTTCTTCTCCCATTGCAACAGTGAATAAAAAGATAAAAACCTGTGTTTGTTCACTTTTGATTGATGTACAGAGAAGGCCTACCTGGCCTTGTTTGTCCTGAAAGACATGCAAGAAGTAGACAAAGGCTTGTCTACATGCAGTTCTTTTATCAGATATGTGTTGACTAAGGTGGGTTTTGATATAGATATGGAGATATATATATATATATAAAAATATACATACATATTAAGGACTATTGTGCTGTTTTGCCATTTTAGGCATACTAAGATACCTTTTCCATGTAGAAAAAGCCTTTAAGAAGCAGACATTTTGTGGCACATCAGATACCAAGAGAAATTTTTTTTTAATTCAGCCTATGGTTGCTTTTTTATTGCAAAGAAACTCTTTTGTACACGTTCAATATCCATGGTCCTGTGATTAGTCCTGAGAATTTCCAATCTCCATCCCTCAGTGAACATCAAGCAAAACATGAAAGCAAATCATAACATTCATGAAAGTAATTCAAGCACATCACGAGCATTAGAAGAAGTTTGTCTCTGTAATTCCTTAAAAAGAAGAACTAAAGGCATAAGCCTGGTTCATTCCTTGCCATATCACCTTTCAGCAGTATACTTAAGGTTGCTCACACACCAGTTTCTCACTGCTGGCAGTTTAGCCGCAAGTTTGCTGTTTGCTTGAGATGCAGAACTCAGTGGCTTCTTGTGAAAGCAGCTGCATACCTGCTGTTTAGCTGCTGCCAGAAAGCCCAAATCAGAACATCACCATCTCCAAACAGACTAAACAGTAATTGCACCAGAAAAGAGGAGGGACCAGTCTAAAGGGAGAAGGGCTAAAGTGAGCTTGATTAAACATCAGCGGTTGGTATTTTTGTTCACCACTGTCTGATTCATACATGCCAAACCATGACTTGTGAAATCAGCACCTGCTCAGTCTTACGCACACTTTGGTGGTGGAGCAGAACTGCCAAACTTGGCACAGGCACATACATATATATGTGCGTATGTATATACGTGTAGTATTGACTAGGTGTAGCAAATTATTAGATTCATCTGTTAACAATCTGTTTGCAATCCTCAGTGGAGTCAATTTTGTGCATGTGTCCGACAACAGGATTGTGCCTCTTACGTAGTACAATTCCAGCTTTCTAAGGTACAGTGTGTATGCACCCATTTTCTAAATTTACTCATGTATCTTTATATTGCTTTTAGGAGGGCTGTACACTTCTATCCATAGCAAAGATTAATGTGGCACTGGCCAGAGGCTGGTGAAATAAAGTCTGTTTCCTTGAGCACTGAGCAAACACAGAATAAGTTTCCCACAAAGATCTTTCAACCTACATCAACAAGGGAGACAGTCTGCAGAGGCAGGGATGAACCAAGCTTGAGAGTGACAGTAGGAGGGAAGCTAGTCTCATACTTGCATTCTTTGTTGGTTAGAGATTTTTTCTTTCCATTCAGGGAATAGTGTTGAAGTTAGTTAATAAGAAATAAAGCATATGTAAAGAGAAGGGAAAGGGAAGACACTGAAGGGAAAGGAAGGTGAGAGGAAGAGTGCTGGGGAGAAAGGGGATTGTCAGTAATGCCAAGTGAGGCAGTAAGGATGGAAACTGAAGCAAAGAGACAATCTGCATGGAACAAATATATATATTTGTATACAGAGCTCTAAGAAGTTGCTTGACTACTTTGGTAGCTCTTCCTAGCAACTTACCAGTTTTCCCCAGAGCCAGGGAGAGGATAACACTTGGAAGCTCAGGCCCTCATAGGTGAGCAGATAGGTCTCTTTGCATGACCAGGTATTTGAAAGAATTTGGAGTGGCCAGTTTCCCTTCCCTCACTACCATCCCTGCAGTCCCTGCTTTAGCAGCTGCTGCTGTCGCCATTGGTTTATTTCTGCCAGATGTGCTCACTGAAAGATGACCTGGGCCTTCTCCCAGAAGTACAGCTCAGCAGCTGTTTGGTGTGGTCTTTCTCACTCTCCACAATGTCTATAGAATATATTCACAGGAAGCCGCGTTCAAATCTTAATATGAAACTTAATCTTTCTTTTTTCTCCAGCAAACATTTCTGTAAGAGATTTTTTTGTTGTTGCTTTTATCAGAATAAGATTGCAGAACTAATCTACACTAAAAAGGTTCTTGGAATAGTGCTTAAAAGTGTAACATGTCATATTTTTATATTATTATTTTGAAGAGAGAAAACCCTAGAGTGAATGCAGCTTTTGCTCTCAGAAAAGAAAAAAAGAAAGAAAATAAGGCCCCAGACAAACCAATGTTTGCTCAGTCAGATTTTGTAAATTCTATTGACAGAGTATTCTTTTCACAGGTAAGTGCCTACTGTACAAGAAAGTCTAGCTTGTATATCTATGCTGATCAAAGTATAATGACAAGCTCTTTCTTGTAAAGACAAGGCCTTGGAGAGCATTTGGTATGAATTTTAATTGCAAGGCTGTATAGTACTAGGCCCACTTCACATAATTTTCTAAGAAACAGATGTTCTACAAATTGCTTTTTTACCAAGTGAGAATTCTTTTCTCCTGCTAAAGTTAATGAGAACTGCAAGGCTCAATCACATAAAGCCTAACACTCTTAAAGCATTTAAAAACAAGCATTGGCTGGTGGAAGGAACAACTGTATTTTCTATCAGTGCAAAAGCACTAACAGAGAACATCATAAATATTCATACTATTCTGAGGTAAGATACTGGCTTTTGGCCTACTCTATCGCTCCTTGGCCCTACCGAAAAGGTCTAGATTATGAGTTTGATTATTGTTTTATCAGCATTTACAGAAAGTAGAAGAGCAAAATAAGTTCAAAACTTCTACAGAAAAGCAGCATCTTGCAAATACACAGAGCAACATCTGATCCACAGCACCGATGGTGCGAGCATTTATAGAAATTGTATATGCTCAGTAGACAAACGCAACTCTGAGGGAGAAAAGACAGTGGCTAATCAGGCATGCAGAAAACTGAAAGAGTTGTAAGACTGAGGTGTTTCACATCTGGGGGGGATGTATCATCAACTAACTCCTGCGGTAAAATACACTTATTCTGAAGTGAGCATAAAGGCTCTGCTCACTTTAGTTCAGGGAGGCATATGCAGTCTTATAAGTGTATTTGCATGGAGAAGGAGTGATGGAATCCTGAAAAAAATGCTCCAAAAGCAAAACTGCTTACTTAGAACTTTTTTCTGTATGACCCAGTATTGCAGGGAAAGGTAATAAAGGACCAAAGACTAGCCTATTTTGCAAATGGTTGAGGGGTTTTGATGTCATTGGCATTAACCTGATTCGTATGAAAGACCTTGGCAAGTATTTTGAAATAGCTTTTACTTCAGATGCTCAGAGTCTATTTGCATTACTTTATCTCTGAGATTAAAAGAAGGGTTTTTTTTTAATTTGGAATTAATTGATAATTACTTTTTCTGAAAACTGCGTGCCAAATATATTAAATTTTTGTTAATATCTTTGTGTTAATACCAAAAAATATAAATAATTAGGAAACTCGATTATTAATAATTATTGAAATCCAAGAAATTCGTTTCCATGAATTAGTCTCTTTGTGACCTGTTTTTATTGCTGCTTTTATAGCAACTTCACCTGAATGTATCCAAGCAACTAAGCAAATTATGGATAGGCACATCTTCAGGACTATTTAGTCATCCTATGTAGCTATATTTTGCAATTTTAGTTTCTGATGCCTTTTCCTTAACTACTGAAGTGTCTAAATGCCCTAATGGAAGCTGCAAATCCTCCTCATTTGCTGAAAATGAGGCCTCAGATGTGTTTAGTAAACAAAGGCTCATCCCTGAAAGCTTTGCCCTTATTGCTTGCATTGGCAGCCACAGTAGTAATAAAAAGGGTATTGGATTCAAGAAACACTGCTTTTAAGCTGAAACTAGGAAAAGTTGAAAGCTAGTTTCACTTTGATTAAATAAATTAAGAAAGTGATTAGGAAAAAACCTTTCAGTTTTCCTACTGCTATATGAGAGATTGCAAACAAACATGGGGAATGCTGCTGAGTCCTCTTGCAGAAACGAAAAAAGCTGGGCAGCCTCTGTAACTCCGAACCTTGGCAGATTCACATCTACCTGCATTAATAGAGAATGGCCTTTCTGTGTATTTTTAGCAAACTGGTGTATCTCCTTTGTAAATTATACTTTATTTCAATAATCATTTAAAGGTATTGATTTCTTAAGCCCATTTCTGGTAAGATAGTGACATCAATGAAACACTTGTCAAAGTTCAATAGACCCTTAAAATCGGGCCTTCTTTTGTAGCTGATTCATACTGTTCATGAGATTTTTGTGAATCTTCATGTTTCCTCTGTGATTCTGCTGTCCATGCAGTAAACCCTTGATTTGCATTGTCTCCTACTCTGTTTTCAACAAGTTCTAGCACAACATTTGCTGGGCAGCAAAAAGGGGTTCTGAACTTCCAGGACATGCTGTGCAGTAAGCAGGTTTTCTTGATGAAAATATGTTGTGCTATTGTGGCTGCGTGCAAATTGAACCTAACATGGACACTGTGGACACCCAGGACTGAGAGGCTCTTGGGTTTCTTTGCTGATGTAGGTTCCTCTCAGAACTTAAACTAGACTTTAACTGAAAATCCAAAAGTCAGACAATTTCCTGAAACACAAAATGTATCAACTAAAATACTAGCTCTTCTGTAACTGCTACAGAAAGCATATAGGGAGGGAGTGAAATCTTTCCATACGCATGAAATTCTTAGAGAGTTCCACTCTAGAAAGAGAACAACTGGCTTGATATGAAGTATATGCTATTTCTAAGTCAATTTTCAGACCTTCTTAAGTTTTTTTGTCTTTGAAGACCAGACATGAAACTTTTCTGTGTTTTGTTACGTGATGACAAAGGCATGGTCTTTATATGCTCTCTGTGTTCAGTTTTATACAGCAGGACAGTATATGCAAATGAGAAAGAAATTCCTCCTAAAATAAACCTGCACGCATGTAGGCACACACAAACTTGTGGGTGGGAAGATACCAAGCAATTGTTCATTGTATTTGCAATTTCTTTCCTTCCAGTTGGAACTTCAAGAAGCTGAAACTACTCCACTGCCGTGACAGGGTCTCCTGCTGCAGGGCATTCAAAGCACTTGCGCACCAGTGCCACAGTGTGTCTGGGCAGTATGCTGTGGGGACATGTAGGATATACTTTCCCTCAAAAAAATACCAGAGAGGGAAGCACCTGCTTTTCCAGTCTGTCACAAATTGCTTCTGCAGCACATCTACTTTGCACATAACAGAAGCATGAAATATAACGGCAAGCAGAGCCAAGAGATACCGGGGCTTGCCAGGCTCCAGTGTTCAAAACAGTCATGCTTACCAGGAATACCTACATGACTCTGAAACAAAGCTACTGTACCTGGAGCGATCTGATATGCTCTAGATAAGTTACAGTGGTGTTAAAACAGGTTGGAAACAAGAATTCAAAGGCTGGACAGCCATAGTTTGAAAAATGAGGATGAGCTTTTAATGATGGGGAATAATGGGATATGAAGTTGTAATAATGTTGAGTACACTCTATTTACTCTTAAAATTTGTAGAAGTGTTTTCTGTGCAGGTTATTTGCGTGCTGAAGTCTAACAAGGTCATCTAGAACAACACATTTGCAGTTCAAGAGGCCTTCTCTTACAAGGATTGCATGTTCTGCAATTTCAAAGGGAAAATATTTCTTTCAGTGATGACTTAACCAAAAAAACAGAACTCCAAGCTTCACCTTCAGCTTCTGTTTCTCATGTAAGAAAAGAGTAAAATAAAAACAATGAGCTATCATTTTTTTCTAAAAGAGATGAGTAAATTAAAGTATTTCATATTATTGATTGTCAAATGATCCCCAAAACAGTATACATTAACAAAAATTCCTTTGTGAATAGAAATGTAGCTATAAGCCTGTCAAAGCTTGCACAGGCTGAGGATGTCTTCTCTTTTCAAATAGTTTCTCAAGTTTCAGTTGCTCTGTCAGCAATATTTCCAATTTGTAAGTCATCAACAGCCCCTGTGTGAAGTGCTTGGAGCAGTTAATGCATTAGTCCTTTTTTAAAAAAAACAAAAAGCAAATTTACATTTTGCTAGACATCTGTTTTTTCTTAACCAAACCCATAATATGTTTGCTTTTCCAACTAGTGTAATACAGTCTGCATCTGCGTTTTTTATTAGCTGATAAAACAGATTAAGATTTCGGGAGGGAACATTGTACTGCAGTAAATGCCTCCTTAGCTGTTTTTTAGTATGAAAAATAGAAATACCCATGTAGATAATTTGTGGTGTGATAGTATTTTCTAGACATTGTTTGTTACTTGCTTTGTAAATAAATCATCAATAGTTAACTAGGGGAAAATGTACTTTGATGAATTTAAGTGTATTCTAAAAGACAACTCTATGGAACAGGGAGGGGTTTTGTCTTTTTATTTCTGCAGCCAAAATGTATTTCTTATTTTCATTGTTCAAATCTATGTAACGATAAGCTTTTAATGTGAAATTGTTTCTGCCATAGACTGCATAATAAAGATTGAAGGCCAAATACTTGGAAGTTGTAAATTAAAGGATTATTTGAGTTTCATCACTGTGTTCCAGCTAAATATGTAGTCTAGATATCAGAATATGAAACTTAATATAAGGGAAGTGCCTTATTTTTTTCCCTTTTTATTGAAAATCCCACTGTGATGTCACATGGATTTAATGTTTAATTTTATATTAGTTTAGCTGTATCATCTCACAGTCATCATTAAAGTTTAAACCAGGGTCATCGTCGTTCTTGAGGTTTTACATCTAATTTTTAAACAGCATTAGACAGACACTTGGAAGAAATTGACATACTGATTTACACCACACCACAGTATTATTTAAATAACAAAAACAATATAAAATACACCAGAGATGTAAATAGATTGACATCAGATGACACCATTACTGTCTGATGTGTTTGGATAACCTGACATGCTCACAATACAACAACCTTACAAAACTTAAAAATATTGAATGACTATTTGAAAAATCTGATAGATCAAAAACATTTTTAAGTAAAAATCATAGATTTGTGACTAGTCAAAAGCTCATCCACTTTAATAAGATTTACATAATTAATTGAAATCGTTATTTCTTCTCTACTTAAATGGAATGAAGTACACAGGCAAAGTCTTATGACTTGCCAACAGACAGTCAAATTTTTTTAAAGATTTTCTGCTTCTGTTGTCCGACAATTAATTTACCAAGCTGACTATAATTAGTTTTAGCAGTAGTAATGTTTTAGCCTTGATGGTTTAAGGATATGAGGAAACAAATTTTATTAACAGAGAATTAGCAAAAAAGAAGAAAAAGTCTTTTTTTATTTTTCCCAGAAGGTTTTTCATTGGTAGTGCTTTGCAGTAAGTAGGATATTATTACATAACTTCTGTGTCTGCATTTTAAAGCTTTAATAAAACTGCATGTGTTTCTTGTATATTTGCAACATACTGTATTCAAATATATGCTGATTACCATGTTATGCTATATATCAGTAGTTTAGCTTTAAGAAATGCTATGTGATCAACCAGTATGAACACAACTGCCTTGGAGGTTCTCAGGTTAATTACCCAACTGCCTTAAAGAATATGTTATAGTTTTCATTTACAAAAGGGGAAATCACAATAGTTCAGTATTTTAAAAATATTTTTTAAAGATTCTGGGTAGTATTTGGTTTTCTCTCTCCTGTGCTGAGAACTCACTGCAGATGCTCAGCTCCAGGAGAAGGCCATCACAGGAGCCTGTCTCTGTTAAGAGAAAGGGTGAGCAGAGGAAAACTTTCCCTTTTCAGCTTCTGGCAGATGGAGGCTTCTCAGGCTCTTACCTATTAAATTAAACAGCCTGGGCACATTCCCAGCCACTGGGACAAGCTTGCCTGTACTTCTAATCCCAGCAGCAGGGTACAGCCTGGCATTATTGCCTGGCTCCCTGCTGACCTGTATGCTCCCAGACAATTTTGGAGGCAAAAAGAATTTACTAGCTTAAAGGCAAGCTGTTTTGTCCCAGTGGGTTTCAGAGTCCTGACAATGTAATCAGGCACATTTTCTCTCTTGTTCCAGAAGTACTCATAATTTGAAAAGGACTTTGGTGAATTTTTCTTTATGGAGTGAAAAAATTGCTGAATCTATAAACTGATAGAAGTTGTTACCTAAAATATGCTCTAGCAAGGAGTCCCATAGTTGTGCTGAAATATTCCTGGTTTGTTTCTTTTGAATATTCTGCCAGGTATTTTAGTTGAGCATAACTATTTCTTATATTTTGGGGGGTGGGAAGATGGCAAAGCGGGAAAGTAAATAACGGTCATTCAGTATGACATTTGAGCAAGATGATATTAATAGGACTATTCAGTAAAGAATTATCCTGACTATTTTTCTTCTCCAGAATGGTCATGATTTTACAGATTTTATTGTATAACTCCTCAGTTTTTTATTTCCTGGCATGCTCATTTTCACTTTGAACACTCTTGAGGATGCATGTTTTAAGGGATTTACCCACAATGACTCTTAAGATCGTTTGCCTGATCTCATTTATCACCCATGTGGTACATATGTTGTTGGGATTTTTTTTCTCCACATACACACATTTTTTTGTATATGTATCAACTTGGCATGCGTCACTTGATTGCTCAGTCACCCATGAGTTCTTTGTCATACATGGCCTAGTTTTTACTATGTTAAATAACTATTGGTTTTTATATGCATTTTTATTTCACTACATGCCCCTCTTAACATGGGACAGCAACTTTCTGGAAAATCACTGGAAACTTCCCTTCCACTTATTATTTATTCCTACTGTTTGTTTCTTACCTTTCATTCAGTTATTAATTAATAAAGGATTTTTTCTTTTATATCATTATACATTAGTTTCTTTAAAAGTCTTTGGTGAGGTACAGCATCCAACAGATTTTTCACAACTGGTGCACACTGTATCTCAGCTTGCTCACTTTTTTCCATATTATTTCCATATTTTCAGCTCCTCAAGTGACCTCTGAAACTTTTAGTCAGTTCTTCATTCTATCATACTTGCCACTTGTCTATCTATTCTGTTTTCCCACCTACCTGGCTTATTGAAAATTCAGAATTTCCTGTCAGTAGATACCCTTTCGTCAGTCTCCTCTTTTTTTCAGAAGACACTTTTCTTCTAATTTTGTTTTGGTTTTTGGTTGGGTGGCATGCTCAGATTAGGTGACCACATTTGGGCTAGAGTTTGCTGCTTATCTCTGCCCCCCCCTAGATGTATTCTACCTGTGCCCTAATAGACACTTTTGTCTGTAGTAGCCTTATATATAATTTGGCATTTCTTTCTAGACCCAGCACTACTGCAGGCTCATCAGCCCTTCGTTACATGAGTTATCCCTAAGTAGAGAGAGACTGAATGCTTCTTCAAAGACCATAAATATTGCTCTAAGCTTTTATTGTAGTTCCAGTGTTTACCACCCTCATTGTAAAAAGTTACTTCCTTATATCCAGTCCAAACTAAAACCAGTCTACAATCTCTTAGTTTAAAACCATTATCCCTTGTCTTATCACAGCCCTGCTAAAAAGATTGTCCTCTCTTTCTTAGAGGTCCCTTTCAAATACTGGACAGCTGCTATAAAGTCTGCCTCAAGCTGTCTCTCTTCCAGGCTGAACAACTCCAGCTCTCTCAGCTTGTCTTCTTAGGAGTGGTGCATCAGCATTCTGATCACTGCCATGGCTTCCTCTGGACTCTCTCCAACAGGTCAATATCTTTTCTATTCTGAGGACCCCAGATTTGGATGCAGTGCTCCAGGTGGGGTCTCACAAGAGCAAAACAGAGGGGCAGAATCATTTCCCTCGACCTCTGGCCACACTGCTTTTGATGCAGCCCAGTTGGCTTATGTCCAGCTTTTCATCCACCAGCACCTCAAGTCTTTTTCAGCAGGGCTGCTCTCAATCCACTTATCTCCCAGTCTAATGGGTTGCCCCAACCCACGTGCAGGATGTTGCACTTGGCCTTTGGAACTTCATGAAATTCCTAGGGTCCCACTTCTCAAACTCATCCAGGTCTTTCTGGATGGCATCCCAGCCTTCAGATTGTCAATGTACCACTCAGCTTGGCGTCTTCCACAAGATTGCTGCAGGTGGACTTGATGCCACTCTCCATGTGTGTGATAAAAACATTAAATAGCACAGATTCCAGTACAGACCGATGAAGGACACCATTTGTCACTGATGTCATCTGGACATTGAGCCTTAAAGACCACTACTCTTTGCATGTGCCTGTCCAACCAATTTCTCATCTACTGAGCAGTCCACCCATCAAATCCATATCTGCCCAATATAGAGAGAAAGACATTGTGGGGGACCATTTAAAAGCCCTTGCAGAAGTCCAGATAGATGACATTCAAGGCTCTGCTCTGGTCTTGGCAACTACATCAGCCAACCTCCTACTTTCAGGAGGCTATGTGTAAGGTAAGAGGAAAGTTGAAGAGATTTCCTGCTTAAATGTCCCCTCCGACAAGAGGTGCTCTATCCCAGAGTTGAAAATTTTCCCCTGCAGAGATAGACTCCATGAACCCAATTCTGCGTATGTGACTTTGTGTCTCCTGAAGCCAGAATACAGCTGAGTGCAATTGCAGATGCCTTAGCAGAAGAAATACATTGCTGGCTTTGAGCTGGCTTGTGCCAGTTCACTCAGCTAAAAAAGGGAGGGGTGAGCTCAATAGCTGAACTCCCTGTCTTTTGGGTTTTATTGTTATTCAAGACAAGGCAGCATGACTAGGCTTACCTGTGCTACAGACATATGACTCTCCTTTTGAATAATGGGAGGTTACTATAAAAATCTAAATCAGGCCCTTCCACATCTCCAAATTAACTAAAAAATAGGGCACTAATGGCACTAATTAACACAAAGTTTTAATAAGGATTCAGGTAATCAGGAAAAACCCTGTAGATCAGCTACATGCCATCCGCAATGGTGAAAAATACTACTTTGGTGGCCTCAGGGGGGTTCTTGCCCCAGCATGGGTTGCCTGCAGACACAATCTCTTGGTGTCCCTGTCCTTTGGTGGTTTTGTTGTTTGTGGGGTTTTTTTACCAAAAAAGGTTTCTATACAGGGTCAGCCTTTTGCCAAATTTAAACAAAAAAAGATTAGCTGTGATTTTTCCAATGACTATTCAGTAATTTTTTCCAGTGACTTACTTCTGAGTTACTTAATTTTCTCAAAACTATGTTTTTTAAGATCACATTCTCTTGAAAGCCTTTCCCTACAAACAAACTGAAAGGCCTTCTTTCAGTTTTTGCTTTGTATCAAACATTTTCTTTATCATATAGGATCAAAGTGATGACTTTTGTTGCAGGACTGTTAACTGATCAGAAAATATATTATCTAGGAATCGCCACTACTGAAATCTCCAAACTAGGTGGTAAGATCAACACTTTACCTTCTACTTGCATCCAGTTTCTTATTTGACCAGCTGCTGTTCCTCTTGATCTTTTGAAAATCTTCTACTGATTAGTGCTTCCATGTATTACATTTTAGCAAACAAAGAGAAGGCACAAGGCACTAGTGCTTGTACTTTCAGATATTTTTGGCTGATTTTTTACCAGACACAGGATCATATCCTTTATTCTTTCCCTCCCTTCTCCCCCCCCCCCTTATTTCTAAAAAGTGGTATTTTCCTTTGAGTTTTTCGAAGAAGCAATATATTTGTGAATAAGGTGCAACTGAGTTCAGAATAATCCGAATTCTCTCTCACTGCCTAACAAGTTTGTGAATGTACATTCAACCTCTAATATTAAATGTTTGCATGGTTTACTGAATAATACAGAGATGATACATGCTGTTCAAATTTAGTTACTTTTTTTTATTACTTCATTGGAATATTTTCTTGTATCTGATGTTCTAGAGAACAGAAGACAAATGAAAAGGGAACAGGCAGGCTCAAGACATACACCATTCACATGTAAATGATGCATCGCTTTGGTGTTTTTGCATATCAGTTTACTGTCAGAACCTATTTTATTTTTCTGTTGTAATGCTGTCAGTATGCAGCATCAGAACTCTTTCTTCCCAATGCCTTGAGTCAGAGGGATAAAGACAGCCTGGTGGATCCAAATGTGACAGGGGGTCTGATAATGAAGGCAGGAGTCTGATAATTTCTTGCTCTGAAAGATTTACAAATCAAGGTTGCTTCCATGTATCATAATGCAATTAAATAAAAAGAGAGAATGGTAGCATCATAACACTGACTAACACAAAAGTGATTATACAATGTTCATGAGACTGTTTTTTTCAAGAGAAGATCAGACCATATTGAGGCATCAGTTTATGATGGATTGGAATTTCATACTTTGACATTAATCCTCAGTAATGGAGAAGATGAGTATCATCACCAGCTGAACTCTGAACAGGAGGCCTGCCATTGGTGTTGCTATTAACTAGAACCTCCCTTTGTGCTGATGGTCTCTGGCTCAATGCAGTTCATTATAGAGCAAGAGAGGACTAATTTTTTTAAGCATTTGATAGAGCATTTATGTCGTCTTTTATATTACCATCATTATCTCTGCAATTTGGATTTTGTAAGAAAGCTTTTCTTCTCTCCTAAGAAAATCATGGATTAAAGGTGGCAGAGAAGCCCCATGTTACTTGTATGAAAGTAGGAGTAGTAGCAGCAGAATTACTTGTGTACAGTCAGACCACCTGTATTTCTGTCTGTTGGTTGAGCTGAAGTAGAATCACAGAATCCTGGAATCGTTTAGGTTGGAAAAGACCATTAAGATTTTGAATCCAACCACTAACCCAGCACTGCCAAGTCCATCATGAAACCATGTCCCTAAGCACCCATATCTATACATCTTTTAAAGACCTCCAGGGATCGGGGCTCAAACGCTGAGGTTCCAATGCTTGACAACCCTTCCCATGAAGAAATTTTTCCTAATATCCAATCTAAACCTCTCCTGGCACAACCTGAGGCCATCTCCTCTCATCCCATCACTTGTTACCTGGGAGAAGAGACCAACTCCCATATGGTTATAGCCTCCTTTCAAGTAGTTGTAGAGAGCAATAAGGTCTCCCCTGAGCCTCCTTTTCTCCTCATAGGACCTGTGCTCCAGACCCTTCACCACCTAAAACTTTTAGTCCCTCTAATAGCAGGGAGTCTTGAAACAGAAAAGGAATTGCACTCAGTAGGAAGTAAAGCAATGTCCAATTCAGGTAGCTCCCTTGTGAAAATATATGTAGTAGAGACATGTTTTAGACAGAAGTATAGTGAAGTTATAATGGGATTTCAACTTATTGAATCAAGAGTACCTTCCCCTTTTCTTAAAACAAAACATCATGCATTGGGATCACATAGACTTTGTAAAAGACTAGCGGAATGTTTTTGTAGAAAGTCTGAAAAGAAAGGTTTATTATTTGGTTTTGGCTTTCAGATCTCTGGATTGGTGAACTTGCCTGTAAGGGACGAGCAAAACACCATCTGAAGAAGCCCAAGTGGTGTTTTGGTTTAAAAGTAATAATACGGGTCACTAGTAGGAGTGGATTTTAAGTAACCATGGTAAAACTTAAAAAAATTTCTTACAGGCTCTAAACAAACATACCTCAATAATAAAACACAGTTTAGAAGCGAGTTAAGGAAGAAAACGAACAGTATAAAGTAAATTTATTGTGCAGGAAAACTCAGTAAGATCAGGATTACCTATACTGGAGTAAAACTCAGGGCAAATTTTAAATATCATATGGGTGGATATCTCCAGACTGTTTTATTAAGGTTTCCCCTTCCCACTCACCCACCCCTTTGCCTTTAACATATTGCCTCTGCTTTGTAGTTGCTGTTTTACCTTCTGTCTGGTGTAAGTTTAGTGGAACTACTGCTGCTTCTTCTCCAACACAGCAGCAATCTTCTTTCCTGTCCTATTCTTTTCTAGAAATTACTGTTCCTTGTAGGTGCATAGTTTCTAATAATGTATTTGATGGCTGCTACTGGGATTTTCACAGAGATGTCAATAAGAGCTTTAAGAGGAGCATCACTTTTTTCCTCTAAGTTTATGATGAAAAGAACAGTGAAATAAACTGTTATATAAAAAGTGTTATGAGGAAAAAAATATTGTGAGTGTTCAATAATTTACAGGCTCTAGCACACATTTTTTAAGCTCAAGATATTTCGTTGCAACCAATATCAGCACCTTAGTCTGTGAATCTGTGGGTATAAGCAAATTTATGTGTAGTCCAGAAAAGACTGTTGGATTAGAAGTGAGTAATTGGAGCAATAAACAATAAATGTCTCTCTTTCATCTTTAGCCATACTACTTTCCTATTCCTCACTAATGTAGCACTTAGGAATTTAGCCTGATACTGCAACTACAAATTACTCCAAAACTTTCACCCAATCAACAAAGTATATTCTGTTTCCTCAGCTAATGCAAAAGGTGAATTTGGTGCAGTGGAATTGATATGATGCAACATTAACAACTGAATACAGGTTTGTGTATAGTTCCTATGTTGATCCTTACCATAAATTTTGACAGAGAAAGCAGGAGTAAGAAATGGTTGCAAAGATCCTTGATCAAAGAAAGCCCTACGTCCTGCCCTTAACCCAGTGAGTCATTTTACTGTGGGACTTTGGGAGGCTGCAGATGATGTCTCAGAGATAGCTATGTCTTGCTAGGTAGCTGTGCAGTGTCCCTGCAGCTTCCCTTGAATCATCAACAGCCTTTATCAATGTTTTCTATCCAGGGGGTAGGTAGTACATCAGGGAAGGCATTAACCTATACAGTAGGGTGTAATCTCTTTCAAACAGCAAAATCATTAGAAGACTAAAGGCAGGAGAAACTGAACTGTGAACATTGCCAAAAGTGGCATCATGGTTCAGGCCATGCTCCAAAGTTTAGGCCCAGAGTGCAAACCCATTGCAGCTGCCTACTACATACAAACATGTCTTTGGGAACTGAACCTACTGTGATTTCTCTTATGTTACCTTCTCATCTTTTCTTGACACCAAGACATGTTTTACTATGTCTGGATGCTCTGCTTCCCTTGCCAGGTGGTGTCTATGAAACAAATTAAACTTGGGAACTGAGGCAGTTTTGCATCATCTTTTTTCTCTTTGTGGGATCCAGGTGTCAGTTGATGTTCTGCACTATCCTGCCTGGGCTATGGCCCGACTTCCCCTCTTACATACAAACCTGTGATTTTCACCCTTGCTTGCCATCTCGTCAGCAGCCAGCAGGCTGTGCTGAGAGATCAGCTTTCTCATCAGAAACACACGGAGACATTTGCAGAAGCCGTGTTTTCCCATCGGCAGTACACGAACTTGTTTGTCTGCCCAAGACAGCCACCGCTCTGCCAAGTGGAAGAGGAAAGATACATGTTTCACCATCAAAAATAACAGAGCAGTTTGTCACCACACACAGTGTTCCATGTACTGCCAAGGCTTCTGTCAGACAATTTTAAATATCCGCTACCGACAACTAGGATATCTCTTGAACACAGAAAGATAGTACAGAAACTTTCTCACTGAGAGTAGGTACTTCCTTCCAGCAATAAGAAACAAGACACAGTAATATAAGAAGAATGATGACTGAGCCATTCCAAAATATGCAGTGATGATAGGGTCAGATGCCAGGAATCATGCCTTTGCCCTCTGTGTTGCTAGTGAACATGCCTACCCCAAGCTCACAAGGGAATGTCAGGAAGCCCGGTGAAGCTCAGCAGTTTTTTTAAGCAGACAAAAGTCAAATGTCCAAATCATGATGAACAGCTCATTTCTATTCTTACAAAACTTTGGAACCACTTATGTGTTGTACCACCACAAGAGGGTGTAAATTAAAAGCAAGAGCAAAACAAGAGGCAGCCCAGGCCAGTGAGGTGGTGTCATGAGGTGCATTAATGGGTGGACATATGATGCCCCAGCCCCAACCACTGCCTCTCTACTGTCAGCATTCCCACAGTAAGTATGCCAGGAAGGGTCCTACGGAAACATATAATTGGGGAGTTTGTACAGAGTTTGGCTTTCAGGCCCAGAAACAAAATGTTTGGCCATGCATTAGGCACAGAAAGCAATAGCACAGGCTGAGATCACATGAAAACTCCTGCCTCAGGTTGTCTTCACAATTCCCTGCGTTGCAGAGGGGAAAAAAGGGAAAGCATTGCTTGGTGAAAGCAAAGGTAAAACTTTATGGGAAGCTGAGACAAGAAAAAAGGAAAAAGTCACCCTCTTCCCTCCCACTTATGTAGCTCTTCTTCCTTCTGCTTCTGCCTACACAATCCAGCGGCCTCCCTTGTGAGGACTCTGTCAGGCACTGAACCTTTCCATAAGGCAATTTTATTCATCATCACTGTAGATGAGTATCCAGCTTACTGTGTCTGTTCCCTGCTGCCTGACTCAGCTGAGCTGACAGAGGTGCCAAATGACGAGCAGATTAGCCCCAGGCAAGCAGAGCGAGCATGTAGGAGACTGGGGGAACAGAGAGGACAGGGACATTCTTCCTTCAAACAAAGAAAGAGCAGCTGAGCTCTTAGGACAAGCTCATTTCCTAGGAAACACATCTTCACAGTACTGCTTCCTGGCTGGGCTATCCAGCTAAACTGAAACCCTTGGGAAGTCCCAATCCTCTTTTAATTGAGCTAAATTCTCTGTGAGCTAAAAAAAAAATCCAGGAACATCTCATATCTGTCAGAGGAGACCAACTTTCCTAAAGGGTGGCTACAACAACCAATTAAAGAGAGTTAACTGAGTTAACAGCAGTTTCAAAAATTGCAGCCAAACCATTCACTGACTCTTCCTGGTTCCAGATTATACAATTTAATAGTAATATTGTTTTTTAAAAGAACCAACCAAACCTTATTTTATTATATAGCAGTAAACTGAAAAATCTGCAGTGAAAACAACAAAAAAAAAGGCTGAGGAAAATATTCTCTCATTTCAGTGTTTAATTGACAAGTGCAAACATAAGGCTCTCATTCTGCAAGATGTGTGTGTCATTCCATGAAAATCAATTCACACGTGGGCAACAAGCAGTAAAAAGGCAGCGCTGAGTGCCAACACTGTGCTGTGAGTTTTAAACCAGTGAAGAAAAAAAAAATAGCAGGTAAAATACCAAACAGATTTCATATACCTTCATGGTGCTGCAAGCACTGCCCCTGCCTAGCAGATAACCTTGCAAATATTCCTCTGTACATTGCTTTTCCTCTCTACACAGAGGGTAATGGAATAGGCACACCCATACTTCCTTTCAGCCAGTTCTCATCACTGGAAGCTTTGCACAAGAGCACTGCTATTAGTATGCACATATGGCATTTCACCAGGTGAGTAATTTTGCTGAACACTCATAAATAAGGTGACTTACCTGAATCTCTGCTAGACTAGTGCTAGTTTCTCTTTACATGAGAGTGAGAGATGTGTTTTCATATCCTATTTTATTTTTGCGTGGGAGAAGGTAAAACTGCCATAAGCAGCTTTAACTGTCAGAATAATTTGAGTAGGTCCTAAGGCATCTAGGACACAGGAGTGGTTACTAAGCTATGGTACGATGACACAAGCTTTTTTCCTATTGAAATGCTGTACACCTACATCCTCAAAATGGACCAGATGGGGTGCATAAGTCTCAGACATGGGTAGCTACAATGCTTTCCCAAAGAAATGGATTTTCTGCGTTAAAGGCTGAGTCATCTAAAAGCAATCATTTTGAGACCATACATCAAGGCTGCTGAACTATCAATGAATTACGTGCATATGTCATTTTTAACTTACTGCCAGGTTATAAACCACTCCCTCTGGATTTTTACCAGAAGGAAATAAATTAGAAAACTATTCGTTTTTCCAGAGCAGACAGGTGTTGGAACTTCTACCATGGCAAATTTGAAGGAATGTAATACTCTCTTCAACACCTTACCACCTTTTGTCAGTGTTGAAATGCTCAGCTTTTGGCAAGCTTAGCTCGTATTACCCTTATGCAGAGACAAGAATTTCAACCTGATTTTAGCTCAGAGCTTTTCTATTTCACTTTTTCTTTTTTCACCTCAATGTTTGTTTCAGTTCATAATGAAGCAAGTTTTTAAAAAATGCAAGAATATTGCAGCTTGAAGCAAAACAAAATGGTATAAATGTTCAAACGTCAAGGAAATGCTCACTGACATCTTAAAATGTCTGTTGCTTTGAAATGCCCCACACAAAACAGGAAATTCCACTTTGGCTCTACTACTATAAGAAAACCACTTTGGCTTCCTGTTAACAGAAATACATGTCTCATATAAATGAAGTAAGCCCAGGCTTTCATTACAATTCGTTCCTTTTGAATGACTGAACAAGCAAAACAGCAAAAAAAGCCCAAAGCCCAAACTCCAACCACAAAACAAGGAGTTTCTCACAAACAAGTATGCTTATATGGACTCCTTTGCTACTTGAAGAGTTAAAAAAATCAAGTTTTCATATTAAATCTGGAATAGACATGTAAGCTTACAGGTTGACATAATAGACACAGCATGTCCATAGTTTTTCCAAGTTAGAAATAATTTTAAATGCTGAATTTCTACAGAGTTTTAAATCAAATATCACATTTTTATTTCTCCTCCATCCTTTACTGTCCCAAACCAGCCTTTTCTCTTAATACAAGAGCTTTCTCCAAAATTAGGATTATTTGCAAAAAAAGAAAAGTACAGACCACATAGTGCTTTCCTTTGTATACTGCAAATCTGCTTCGGCAAATGGAGTTGACTAGGACTTTGCTCAGAACTGCAAGGCTTGTCTGGCCCAGCTCAACAAGCCACTTAAGCATGTGCTTGTTTTCAAGATCTAAGTGAAGATGCTTTGAAGAAAATTGGTGTTTACATGCTTTGTTTCACGAGAAACTCGAACACATTATAGAAAATGTACATGTAATTTGACCTCCAGTATTTATCAATTACTCAGCACCAGGTAGTTACCAATGATTAATTCCTACACTTCTAACTTTCAGTGTGCTCTCAGCAGCTAATTGAAACCACGTCAATGTGAATGGTGAAAGATTTAAACAAACAAACAAACAAACAAAAATCAACCAAAAAGGAACCCAACTTCAAAATGGGCTCTGTATTTAAGATGCAATTACTCTAATCCGAATTGCACCAGGCAGGGATGCCATACCAAGCATTGGCCAGCTTCTGCATTTAATCCATTTCCCTGATCCTCTTCCACTAAAGCCAATATCAAAGGAGCCTACAACCTTCCCTCAGTTTCCTCTTTCTTATAGCTTGCAGTCTGGTCCTCAGTTCTCACGCTCAGTATAGCCTTAGCTGCCATTTTTTTGTGTTGAACTTATCACTACACAGATGGAAAAGATTTCACATGTTCTTACTAGCACTATTAATTTTTGTTTTCTCCATCAAGCTATGATAAAACATATAATATATATATAGAAAGGTGACTATGGCTGCATCTCTATAGTGTATTTTGCTTAAAAAGAGAAATTGTGTTCAAAACTAATGACAAAGAATATCTTTATAAAATAACCAACAGAAGATTGTCACAGTTTCGGTATTGGCATTTGAGAATGGTGGGCTGTAGTGGGTAGACCCTGGCCGAATGCCAGGTACCCACTAAAGCCAGTCTATCACTTTCCCTCTACAACTGGACAGAGGAGAGCTGAAGAAACCAGCTAAGGATTCATGAGTTGAGATAACAATTGGGAGAGGTCAGTCACTGATCACCTTCACAGGCAAAATAGACTCAAAGTGGGGATATTACTTAATTTTATTACTAACAGGATCAGAGCAAAAGAGTGACAAGTAAAATAATCTTAAAAACACCTTACCCCCACCCCTCCTTCCTTCCGTATTCTCCCTCCTCTCCCTCAGCAGTGCAGGGGGACAAGGAATGGAGGTTACGGTCAGTTGTTGTTTCTGCCACAGCTCAGAGAGAGAGGAGTCCTTCCCCTGCTCCTATGGGGTCCCTCCCATGGGAGACAGTCCTTGATGGACCTCTCTGGTGTGAGGCCATCCCATGGGCAACAGTTCTTCACAAAACTGCTGTCCCACGGGTCACTCCTCCATCTGGTGCAGTCCTTCACAGATGAGCTGTACCGGTGTGGGTTCCCCACAGGGGCCACAAGTCCTCCTTGAGAAAAACCTGCTCCAGTGTGGGCTCCTTTCTCCATGGGATGCAGGTCTCTGGCAGGACCCTGCTCCATCTTGGGCCTCCCACAGGATCACAGCCTCCTTCATGCATCCACCTGCTCCAGCATGGGCTTCTCCATGGGCTGCAGGGGGGTCTCTGCGCCCTGATGTTCCTCCATGGGCTGCAGGGACACAGCTGCTCCACCAAGATCTTCACCACGGGCCACAGGACCCTCAGCTCCGGTGCCTGGAGCACCTCCTCCCCCTCCTTCTGCACTGACCTTGGTTTCCGTCTTGTATTTCTCATGTTCTCACTCCACTCTTCCCTGGCTGGAATTCTTTCTGTGCAATACCTTTCTGCTCTTAAATATGTTATCACAGAGATGTTACTATTACTCCTGATTGGCTTGGCCTTGGTCAGCAGCAGGAAGCCTATTTTGGAGCTGACTGGCATTGGTTCCATGGGACAGGGGAAGCTTCTGGCAGCTTCAAACAGAAGCCACACCTGTAGCCATCTCCCATGCCGCTACCAAAATCCAGCCACAGAAACCCACTACATGGGCTAAGTCTAGCTTTTCAAAATGCAGCACTCTGCAAAATTCCTTGTACTTGTACACGTGCAAAAGATGGGAAGACAAAAACCCTAAATCTTATACTGAGGACAATGAAGCCCAAAAATTGTGATCCTGCAGGAAAACCTCTAATTTTTGTTTCCCTAAAGGGAAATCCTGAAACTTTCTAGAAAATTTCTTTTCTAGCCCTAAGTTGCACATATTTTCTTCATCTAAAACTCAAAGTCAGAAAAACAGAAGAAAAAGTTTAATCAGATGTCTCAGGGTAGTCTCAGTTGTAGAGCCATTACTGTGATTTATAATGGAACAAGAAACAGAGGCATTTGAAGTCAACCTATAAGCACTTGCATGTGGGTGGGTTTGGTCCATGTGTGCCTATTTATATTAGGAAATTAAGCATATATAAATATATAAATAAAACATATATACAGTACATAGTCACATTCACACAAGCCATAAAATTACATATATTTACAAAAATATTTGCAGCTTTGTTTTATACATTCAGGTCCACATTAGGAGTTTAGTTATTTAGTTTCTGCCTTATGAACTTGATCACCTTCCCAAGTAAGACTCTGGGATGAACTTGTACCTTATATACTTCCAATTTCAAAAATAAGAAAGAGGAAAATAATCTTCCAAGGAATTCTGCCAAGTCCATAAGAAAAGTTGAAACTTGTCTCAGTGAAGAGTAAATTACATGTTAGCAAAAATTAAGAGATCTTTTCTTCATGTAGAAAGACAGTCCCTTGGTCTGGACTATAAATAAATTTGAAATCCACAGAACATCAGGCAGGGCCCAGACTGGGTGCCTGGTGGCTGTCTGTAGTATGAACTCATGCATAATTACTATTCTATTTGTCTCAGTTTAAACTGGTAGAATGATGAAAGTGAATGAATGAAGATATGACAATGCATATATCAGGTCAACTTAGAGGGTAAAAAGGTAGAGTAGACTACATCCTGTTGGTATTGGTTTAGGTTCACTTAGAGCTAAGTCACACAGTTAGAGCAATCCCAAGGATCTCACATTTATACAGGACATATTACACAGTTCTGTGACTTCCAGGAGCTGGAATAATTTTCTTCTCCAAAGACTAAAAGCATTTCTTCACTGCTTCCTTAAATAGTTTTCTTGGATATGCAGCCCAGATTCAGGCATGCATTTTTAACTTGGGGCATTTGCCCTTTTCACATGGAATGAGTTTTGCAAGAGCAATCAAAAGTTTGGAGAAGAGGTTGTTTTCCTTCTGAAGAACACTTGCAAAAATACAAACCTTAAGATACAGCAGCTGTGTACATGAAGTACACATACGTACAGTGCCTGTACATGAAGACCCATGGAGAAAAACTTTGCCATGAACCTTTGCTCATATAGCACTTTCAGTGATTGGCTGTGGAGTCATCTCTTGCTCCTCACCATTTGCTGTGGACACATTCAGGATCTCCTGTTGCTGATAAATATCTTGAACCAACATGATGTTTGTGCTCCTCCACTCTCTGTACTTCAATGCTGTCAACTTTGGGTCCTCCAGCAACTGGTTAATTGTCGCCAAGTCATGTTCCTTACACTAGGAAGAAAACAAGTGGTTATTTCCCATAGAAACTGTCAAGCTCATTGTCCATAACAAAAACACTCTGGGAACATTAGAGAACCATGTCACAAAGAGATGGCAAATTATCCATCCTCCTGGAAGCTTGTTCTCATTTTTGGAGCATAGGTCGTCAAAGTTAAGTCTACTGGGAAAAATTCATCCCAATTGAAAGCAAGTTATGATTTCATCTAGATTTTTTTTTTTAATAGGATTCTTAGCAAAACTTCATGAGAGAAGATTCGTGGGAAAATTACACATTGTTGTGCTGTCTCACAAGTTAGTACCTGCTAAAACTAGACACAACAGCATTTATTTCTGTGATTCAAACCAGTTTTCACTTTCTCAAAAGATACTTATTCCATAATCACATTTTAAATGTCTATTCTCTGGGAGCTACACTGAAAATAATTTTGGATATGATTTGTGCACTGGCAGTAGAGTGGCTAGAGCACATGTGGCTGCCATCTACCACGAGCTAATAAATCTACCACCACTGATAAATCTGGTGACTACTTTTAGGCAAGAGCAGCTCAGACTATATATTGCAGGCACCCTGGTTCTCTTGCAAGACTTAAGCAGTCACTGATATAGGGTCACTGAGACACTGTTTGTCACGGAATTACAAAATGGTTGAGCTTGGAATGAACCTCTGGAAGTCATTTGATCTAATCCCCTTCCTCAAGCAGCACCATCTACAGCAGGCTGCCTAGGACTATGTCCAGATGACTTTTGAATACCTCCAATGATGGAGACTTAACAGTCTCTCTGGACTGCCTGTGCCAGTGCTTGGTCACCCTCACAGAAAAAAAGGTTTCTTGATATCCAGGGGAAACCTCCTGTGTTTCAGTTTGAACTCATCACTTCTGGTCCTGTCGCTGGGCACCACTGTAAATAGCCTGGCTATGTCTTCATTACACCCCCTTTTTACATTTTGATGTTTATTGGTGTCCTCACATGCTGTGACATTATGAATCACTTTGCTCTTCCAGCCCTTTTGGCCTATCCATGCAGGATAGAGAATCTCACAGGATACACAAGCCCGCAGGATAGAAAAACCCTAGTTAGCACCTACAATTTCTTCATGGAGACACCATGCTGCAATAACACACCTTAACTGCTTTTTCCTGGCTCCATCCCTCCAGTCTGTGTGTGAAAGCAATGGAATAGTTATAACCATCTTCTGCTGCCACCAGTTCATCACATCTGAGGACACTCTTTGCTGATGGTTGCCTTGAAAACAACTTGAAAATACTCCCACACATTGATTCACTTCCTAGTAGTAGAAATCAGTTGTTTATACATCCATATTGCACTATTGCTGTAATGAACTGTCAACTGCGCTAATCTCTGTGATGGCTTAGCAGCTTTTTAAACACAAAAGCTTGTTCAACTATTCAGTGCCAGCCCTTGTAGGAAGACTTCTGGCATTGATGCAGAGATATGGGCAGTTAGCCTAAGGGAAAAAGAGCAGAGATAAGGAAGGAGAAGGGGGAGAAGAGTATTTCCACTGGACAAACTTGGTGGCAAAAAGTCATGTCATGGAATTTTTTCTGTAGCACTAAATCTATTTCCCACATTCACTATGACTGTGATGCATTTGCACATAGCTTCCCTCATTTCCAAAGTATCCAAAGCATATTTTGTTAATGATATACTATGGCAGCAACATTAATCTGTTGTTAATGATGTGGAGTCAGAGGTCAAAAATTAAAATTGCACTAAAATTTGTATAAATCACTTCTCAAACTAATAGGGTTTTAATTTAAGCACAGTACATATGGACCAGAAGCAAAAATAATCCTAATTTTAAATTTCTAGTAGATCATTTCCAATTATTTTATGTTTCTACTATGTGTTAAGGAAGCTGACTTTAAAAGCACATCATTCCACTGATGTAAAGAATATGGCACTTTCCCACGGCAGGCATTTGCCTTTCAGACAAGCTAACTTACACACTGCTGTGTACAGAACCCTGGTCATGTCTATGCTACATTTGTCTTGTCAATATTCCAGTTTCTTAGTTTGAAGAAAGAAAAAAACAAAAAACAAACAAACAAACAAAAACAAAACAAAAAAAACCACAAAACAACAACAACAAAAAAAAAAAAAAACACAAACACCGCAACAAAAAAAAAACAAACAAAAACCCCCACATTTTATACATTATGGCCACTCCAAAAATGATTTTTCCATGTTACACAGAAGTGTTGGACAAGACTCAGTTTATAAGCACTGTTAATCGCAACTTATACATACTCCCATGCTAAATCAATGCACAGTTGTACTCCTTGCTCATGTCTGGCAGTAAGACTTCCATTTAACTCCATACTGGTTAAAGTGATTGTCATACAAAATACAACTCCATTTTCCACTAACTCGTTCTTAGATTTATTAGTGAGGCTCCCATCAGGGAAAATTTTGCAGAATATTTCTGTATTTAGCTTCCTATCATATACAATAGGCATATCTTTTAACTTTCTGTTATGTGATGAGCTCACTTCATTGCTGATGCAAATGAATACTGCTATAGTCACTGCCATATCACTGAAGACTCTGTGATACTGAGGAGAGACTTCACCAGGTCCCATATGGAGCCAGGGAGAACGCTTAATTCCCAGTTGCCTTTTCAATTGTGTCTTTTGGGAATTTCAGCGTGAACTGAGGTGCCAAAGCCAAGCCTCCCATTGCAACTACTAATCAAATCAATGATTCTGCTGCTAGGATAATTTTTAGAATCACAGAATCATAGGACTGTTAAGATTGGAAAAGACCTCTAAGATCATCAAGACCAACCATTTTACATGCATTTCTCAGCTTAAAATGCTTGAAGTCAAATACATGCATGTGAAACACAATATTCAATTCCTGCTTCTAATGCATACAAAAGGAACAAGTAAAGCCTCAGGTTCGC